>NC_092858.1:21443353-21490523 GCF_032062135.1 Pyxicephalus adspersus
TTGAATAGAACATTCACTGCTTTATAGCTTTATACTTCTTCAGAGAATTTCTCTACGATGATTTGAAACATTACTTGATGTGTTGTCGGAAGATTGCTGTCCTTTCAGTCTTGGTGAATTAAAGTATAAAAGTCAAGAAAAACGTCATTTTTATTGCCGAAAGCAATAACCAGGGCTCCATTAAAGAGATTTTCCTTAATTTTTGTCCTATGGGAAGAAGCCACCTAACAACAGCTGGTGGGCAAGACAGCTGCCCCCTGATGCATCTCTGCAAAGAGTGAGATCGCTCACAACGCTGTGCACTTCATGCATGTCTTTACTATTTCTTCATCGGATGAGGAAATATGTTTTAAACTCAGAAAGAAGACTTTTTCTTTCAGAACAAGCTCTGTATGATCTTATTGCATCCATATTAAAGGTTGTAAATCAAAGGCATACACTATAATAATATTATAGTAGGTCAGGCTTCATACCAAATTTTGCTAACAAAATCCTAATACTAGTTGTTTGCTACTACATCTTATCTAAAAAAAGAAAAAGGAACTGATTTACAGTCCGTGTGTGGGACTGTGCCACCAAGCATTGACCAGTTTCTATGTCCAATGACATGTTTACATAGTACTCATTTCTAAAAACATAAAAAAGAGTCTATCCAATCCTCAGATCAAAGTTTTTTTTCTAATTCAGGTGGCCCCTCAAAAGGTGAAGCATTAGATTTTGTTCTAGGATCTAGATCAAGAAAATTTAAACTATTGACTACAGTATACAGAGCAATTTAACTTTCCATCAAATATTTTCTACATAAATACATTATAATGTAAATGTAATAAAAATAAATAATGTAAAATAAATATATACTGTGAGGGGTTAAACTCAGGATCGCCTTTGCTGGGTTCAAAGTACACTTGTCTGGTTCATCCAACTCAGATTACACACTGAAGTTTAAGTGTTAAGCTGACTTGTAGTCAGGTTTATTTGAAGGTTGCAGATAAAATAACAAAATAACAAAAGAAAACATTGCCTGTCCGGCACTTACTATACATACAACATTTCTGTCCATCAGCTGGAGGGCTTCTCCCTGTCAGCTCCAAACAAAGCTTTCAGCAACCTTTTACTCAGGTTTCCCTTCATTCACATAGACCAACTTTCTGTGTCCCCAGGCAGAGAGCTCCTCACAGCCTGACTGTCTGCGCCTCCTAACAGAGCTCTCCCGCACAGTCCACAGCCTCTCCAAACAGAGCGGCACTGACACAAACCCCTGTCTGTGTCTCTCCAAGCCAAGCTGAGCCCGCACAGACCCCTGTCTGTGTCTCTCCAAATTAGGCTCCTGACTGAGCTCCTGGCTCTGTGTTTTATCCCCACCCTCAGTGTTTCTTCAATAATTATCTCACAGGTGAGAGTCTTCCACCTGCTACTTCACACAGGAGAGGAATCTTGGGCAAATATACCTCACATAAAAGAGGAATCCTGGGCAAATATATCTCCCTTCCACCTCCAATCCTGCCTTGGTGTCACAATACAAAAAACAAAATCACATACCATATTTAGATAGCCGTTTATTTTTCATCCAATAGAGTCCATTATTCTTCAGCAGATATGTGATGGACAGGGAAGGAGTGAAACGCGTGATTATTTTCTTTCAACACTAACCAGATGGGGTTTTTTGATCAGGACTGAAAAATCTTTATTAATTCTATAAAAAATGTTTTCATTTCTTGAGGTAATAATAGTATGTAATATTAGTACTAATAGCTGTATTTACTCCTTCATCCAGATCTTTCAAACCCTTTCCATTCACACTCTGGCAAAATCATTGGTAAGATAGGTGCAATATCCCCAGGTGAATAGGAAGCTCCTCTGGCATGAAGAGCAATTCAGTTGTTCCTCAGGCGCAACTTAAAAAAGCAAAATGCATCCTGCAACTTAAAAAAGCATATGTGAGCCATACTTTCTATTTCTCATACCCTCTTGTCTGTTCAGAGCAGATTCTTCAGTCCTTCACATCAGCCTTCTATAACTATACACTCTAGAATGTGCTATGTTTGGGGTGCCTTATTTTCAAAGAAGGACCAATAGACCTTATAAAAGGGAAAGGTTTATTTACAGCTTGGGATATTATATACATTTAATTTACAAAAAAGGGGGGAAGGTAAAGGGTAAAAGAAATCTGTAAAGGAAAAGGAAAAAGAAAGGGGTCTTGCTCTATATCTAGCACATGGTGATTCTCATACACATACACACCAGGGTTTTCTCTCCTGGAACCACTCCCATCTGCAAGTCCAGAGCAAATCACATTGTTGATCCCTCCTTGGTGAAGTCTTGCTCAAGAGGTCACAAAGTTTGTCCTTGTCCTAGGCGTGAGATTGTTATCACAGGCCCCTGCCCTCTCCAGAAAGACTGAAGCAATAGTAAACTGTTTTGAGGAGGATATAAGAAAAACGTGAGACAGTAGGGTTTTTTAGGCAAATAAACAATTCAGTGATCAACTCTTATAGAATACATATAATAGAGGGATAACATTGCAGTATCATGCATTTGATCCAGTTCAGAGGCCAATCAAGTTGGCACTAGGCAAGTAGGGAACCTAATGTGGACACACACGATAAAATGTGTATCTACTGCGAGTCCTGTAACAAACGTAGAATTATATGCGCTTATATTATGCGCTTATATTATGAAGCTTGCGGACCCGAAGCGTTTCGCCCAGTATGGGCTTCCTCAGGGGTAGCTGTGCGGTAGCAGAATTGTACTCAGATTCTGCATGAGGTCTAAATATGTTTTAGAACATACATAGATACTTGTATCAAAAGTATGACATAATATAGATATATAAAAATAAACAACACCTTTGAATCTACAGAAAAGCATAATGATCACAGGTGGTCAAACTGGCCAACGTGTTAATGATCCTCAGGCATCCACACATGGAAAATCAATCATTGTCTCCGTTCAGCCATTCCTTTATCGTTGTTTTAGGGTCTGCATCTGTCTCTACAGATAATGAGGTCTTAGTTTGCTTTCATGGAGGCACAATTATCCTTATATACTAGTCATATTAAAATCCATTTTAGTCACTTCCAACATACGCCCTTACTATAAATCCATACTGATACACCTTGACAATTGCTGGATGGTGTCTTACATCGACTGCAAAGTGAGGCATGAAATTCACCCCATTTCTATCTAGACTTTCTAGATATTTGGAAATTTGCATTATGCTTTCTGATCTGCTTGACAGCCTAATTTGCACCAGGCCAAACCAATTTGCTGGCAATTACCTTATCCAGAACATGTAAATAATATTATTATCTCTGAAACTGCAGGGATTTTCAAAGATAACCTACCGGTAGTTCTTTGGTGACAGAAAGATCTGTTTATGGCTACATACACACGCCAGATGATTCTTGGAAGATACGAGTCGGGCTTGTCTCGGACGAGAATCTGATGTGTATAGAGGTCATCAGCACAAACACAGACATTTGTAATAAGGGTTTGGTCCAAATATACATGGAAAGTGGACACTCTATCCTTACTATGGGTAGCCCTTCTTGTCTTTTATGTTTTACACAAAAATCTGACCAAAAAATGTATGACCTGATTTTATTGTTTGCAGTGGGGCCGAAAAAGACAGAGGTAGTAGGACAGAAACGTTTTATAGGAATGACTTCAGACTGCTTTTAAGGGTTCCTGGACCTATCCAAACTTCTGAAATGAATGTGACTCACTGCTTATGTAAAGTCAGTGGTCTTTTAAAGTGTATCGTCTCATGAGGCTCTATTTAAAAAACAGGGAATCAGGCATTCCCTATAACATTCATCTTCCAGGTCCAGGCAGTAATTGATTTTCCACCAGGGAATGTTTGAGGACATGTCAGATTCCCTGCTTTATAAATAGAGCCCATAGACTGTTCCTTGCATCAAAATATATGTACTATGTATTAGGTTGTCACCTAATATGGCGTACCACATCCCGTGTTATACACACGTTAGCAAAACTTTTCTTTTTAACTTTTACTCTTTTACTGGTTCTCTAAACCCCATTCAGAAAGCCAAACAAAACGGTATACTATCTCTGATTTTTTATGTTCTAATACTTCCTTTAAATAACATTAAATAATACCTTTTTTTATTGGGCATTGTTAGACTCATCAGTCACATGGGTTTACCTAACCTTAATGCATTTAGATAATTGGTTCTTGTGTCTCACCTGATAAAGGGAAAAAGTTAAACAGTGCAATGTAAGTTTTTTGCTAATTTCAAGTGCAAATTTATCAGCAAATAGTCTGCAAACAGACTCACTGTGAATCCAAGGTTAAGGTGAAACCAAATTGTTAACATTATGCCAACTAATATAATAATTAAAATCTCAATAATATAAAATAAAGTTTTCTTTAGCTTTTTTTTTCATACTATTTGACTCTGCTGCTTTATTTCAGTTGTTCATACAAGTTTCTTTATCATATACAATGCCTTACTGCAAGGTGTGAAGACCCCACCTGCATGAAACACTGTTTAATTCTGCACAACATGCACCATGCAGTGTAGAATTCAGCCATACACCATTGCATATAGATCCAGGCATTGAGGACAATGTAACTCCTGCTCACACACACTAACATTATCAGCGGGCAATCAATGGCCAAAGAGGTCACCATAGACCAAGAAGTGGTCAGCAGTGCAGATTTTGCCTTTGTGGGTCACAGTTTCTAGAACAAGAAGGTCTAAACCATCTTGGCAAGTATGCTGTGCATGCTAGTATGCAAGTATGGAGGGCATACTTGCTGATTATGGCATAAGCTTACCCACACTGATGAGTTTAGTTTCACTTTAAGTGACATTTCTGGGCCTGCTGGGTCTGCTGATACCACCCAGCAGCAGTCTCGGGGCTTTTAGTTTCTGTCTACACAAGGTAGGCTTTTACAAGTATATAAAAAGCCTAAAATTCATTAAAAAAGGAACATATAGGGCTCTTTTTTAACAGGGAATCTAGCATTCCCTCAAACATTCCCTGGTGAGAATAATTTACTGTCATTGAAACACATGGGCCTGGAAGATTCCCATGAGGGAATGTTTGAGGGAATGTCTAAATCTCTGTTTTTATATTATTCCCCCATATTCTTGTGGGAAGATTATTGTTGAAAGGAATGATCTGGGGACAGGGTCTCTTTTAACAAAGCTCAGGCTTAGCATAAGGTTAAAAATATCATTCAACATTCTCCTCTTTTTTCTTTTTGTGCTGCAAGAAATATTAAAGAACTTTTTGAATTGCATGGCGGTTATTAATCATACTGCCTTTGTTTACATAATGAACATCATAACTGCACAAAATTAAACTTGAATGGGAATTGTACTCTTGATGGTCTGTATTTCTCCTAATTACTGTTGATGAAACTCTCGGCTTCAAATTACTCAGCAATTCCTTTGATTCTATTTTGAAAACTTTTTTTTTTTACTATAAATATGTGAAAATATATTTATCCTGCTAAGCTAGATGTGTGGTCCAATTTTCAACATCTGAGAAACACCATCCTAATGTACATGTATAACAAAGAATCAAAATGCATTTGGTTTCAGGGGCATTCAGCATCCAGCAATCAAGGAAGTGTGTTTTATGCACTTGACATTAATTGAAAGTGATAAACAGGTGGCATTATATTATGTAATGTAGACTAAAGAAAGAGTATATGCTTTTTCCTTTGTGGTAAGTACAATGCCAATAGCTGATATATTTATAAAACCAGCTGCTTGAAACACATGGAAACATTTGCTTTTGTCATAGCTAGGCGAAGTCTGGATTGTTTTTAAGTTTCTTATGTTCTAATTTATGTAAATTATAAAGCCACAAGGCCAGTGTTAGAAATTAAGGCTCCCAACTGTGCGACTTAGAGTGTCCGTCACTGTTTGGAAGCTTGTTTTTCTTTTTCTCTCACTTCCACAACTGTGCCTCTCTTTTGATCTCTTTATGGGATTTTCATAAAAAGTGTCTCCCAATTTTAGATGAAAGAAAGATATATTGATTGTAAAAGTGTGGGAAAACACAAACATTCAATATACAGTATTATATGTATAACAGTGTAGGCTCAGTGCCTTTGTTCCATATTTCAGTTTTGTTTGTACCTGTTGATTTTGTTAGTAATAGTAGTGTATTGCCACTTCCTGAAGAAGGGTAAAAAATGTTGAACTTACTACAGCGTTGTCACCCATTTTTACTGCCCGTCCACACTGGACTACAGGATTGTATAAGCATATGAGCAGAACGGTGGATCAGAGGTTAGCACTCTGGCCTTTGCAGCGTTGGGTCCTAGGTTTGCAGCACTGGGTCCATGACAATATTTTCATTGAGTTTGCATGCTCTCCCCATGTGTTGGAAGCGACTAAAATTGATAATCAATTAACAAGAAAACTGCACAACGACAGACCAACAATGGCAATGAACGAGGAATGGTGCTGGAAACGAATGATTGACGAATGACCGTCTTGACGGATCAGTGAGGGTGACAATCATTAACTATCTATAGTCATGCAGTGATCATTGATTGGTCTGCGCATGCAAATCATTTTCATCTTGCTCCGCACATGCACCGTAACAAGGGCTACTTTCTTCTTCAGTGAGAAGATGTGGAAAGGCATATTGCAGAGAGAGGTAAGTGAACAGTCTTCAGGACAAATGTTCGTTGGCAAAATGTTAGATCATTAAACGTTCTTTTTGTATCACCATTATTTCCTGTACTTCACTGGCTCTGGTACACATCACTTCTAGTGTATTCTAGTGTGTGTACATTATCTTATAAAGGATTGTTGAACAGAGACAATGAGGGATCTTGCATGATGGGATGCCTGGGGATAATTACCACATTGGCCAGTTTGACCACCTGGTGGCCTGCCCAACCCTGCATACTATTGATTCAGTCCTTTGGAGGGGACAGGGTCTGTGATAACAATCTGGGACAATGAGGAACTTTGTGATCTCTTGAACAAAAGACTTCACTAATGATGGACCAACAATGTGATTTACTCTGGACTTGCACATGGGAGTGGTTCATGGAGGGAAAACCCTGGTTTGTATAGTTTTTGACTGCGTGAGAATGACATGTGCTAGATATAGAGCTAGACCCCTTCCTTCTCCCTTTCCTATATACCCTTTACCTCCTTCCCTTTTTATTGTATATTAATATGTATTTAATATCCTAATCTGTAAATAAACCTTTCCTTTTTGTTAGATCTATTGGTCCTTAAAATAAGGCACCCCAAACAGAGCACATTCTACACTGTTTTTGTGGGTTTTCTCCGGGTACTTCGGTTTCTTCCCACATTTCAATTGTCTTCCCCCCAAACATTGACCTTAGACTGTAATAAAGACATATGACTATGGTAGGGACATTAGATTGTGAGCCCCTTTGAGGGACAGCTAGTCACATGACTGTGGACTTTGAAAAGCGCTGCGTAACGTGTCGGCGCTATATAAATACTGTGTAATAATAATTTTAATATGGCCTATTTCTTGGATTTCCCAACATTGTCAGCAAGGTGTGAAAGGCTGGACACTCCAGCTGCAGGAGGATCATTGTCAGCAATGCCGCTCCTTTAGTGACAGTAGAAGGAAGCCATGCCATGCTTTACCAGGGTAGGGAGATCTGAGTCTTTCCCCTTCCTATACCTTCGATGAACTTTTGCTGCTACTACTCTCCATTGTTGCAGCTATGATTCCAGAAAAAGAGTAGCATTCCAGAGAAAGTGGTAACATGACCACAAAGAAAATACCCACAAAGATATTTATGGTACTGTTACACAGCACAGATGGTCTGTCATACATACATAATGATCAACCCAGTCATAGCATGACAGCTTTTTCTGATAAATAGTATTTTACCTACAATATTTTTGCCTAGGTTCTTTGCAGCATTGTGACTTTTGCCTAAATATTTGTTTTTAAATCAATCCTCACTTCTTTTCAGGAGGCATCATCCCTGTTTGAACAAATAGACTATAGATATACGTAGATATTCATTTGTGCATTCTATTATCAATTACTTGAATAATTTTTTTAATGTTAACCAAAGTGCCTTAACTTCCTAACCGTGTTGCTGTTTAGATTTGGGTTAAATTGAAATTTAACAAGAATATTGGTCACCTGGTTGCTTCTACAAGAACCAAAAAACTGAAAGTCCCTGATCCAACGTCAACGTTTAGTAGCTGCCAATCTCCAAATTAGACTTTCCTCACTTTACCATCCTAGCATTTGGTTGCCCCCAGGATTATGTGCAAAAGATGGCATTTGGGTGACAAGGTTTGACCAGGAGCTCACAGGAGTAGACAAGGCCAGGGGTGATTAGCGGTAACCCCAACTCTAGCCAGGAGCAGGTCAGGGTCAGAACCAAAGGTCTTGCGAAAGCCTACAGCAACAACCGGCAGGGTATCCAGGTGTAGAGAGAATTGCAGGCCAGAGGCAGAATCAAACGGCAAACACAAAAGGCTACCACCGGGTGGGGTATCCAGGGAGCAATGCAGAATCAAAGCCAAGGTCAACCAGGGTTTGGTCCAGGCAGCAGGCAACGAGAAGTCAGGGGCCCTTCCATCTTTGTAAACCCTAACAATAAAATTAGGATTTAATCAAAATCCTGCTGCTTTATGATAGGACATTTTAGTGGAAATATATGCTAAATAATACTGCTGGGCTGGAAAACTTAATGTTATTGTTCTTGCTGGATTTTTAGAACTTTCTGCAGGCCAGGTCTGTCAGACAGGTAATCTAATAATAAAGTAGTGTTGTAAAGCAGTATGATTCATTTCTATTGTCATTGGGCTCATTGTATTAGAATATTAGCAAGTGCAGCATATATTACCTCAAACATTGAGCAGCAATATTGGCGTTGGTCTGCACATTGTGTAGCTTACTACTTTAAATTCATTGTTTTCTGCTCACAGTCTGCATGGTTCTTAAAAAGGAAGTTACTCAGTGTGTCAGTGGTCACTGGTTGTTAGGCCCTCTTTGTGTAAAGGGACCACCACAAAGCTGCAAATTAGATTTCCGATGTTGACTTCTAAACCACATATGTCCCTTCCCCATCATTGTGCACATTTTCCCCTTTTTTGATTACCATTATGTTGTGCAGATATTTGTTGGTCTTCTCATGCCATTTCGAAGCACTTTGCAGCTTTAGTTACTCTCCAAAGACCAGAAAAATACACCATAGTGTTTGAAATTAAAATATTCAGATTCTAGAATTGTTGGCCAGTTTAGAAGAATGGTTCGAGAAACACTAGTTCTTTAAAAGAAATGCTATAAAACACTAACATTTTTATTATAATTCATGGCAAGTTGTATAAAGAAGAACAAGTCTACCTGCTTAATATTTTTGTTTTAGTCCAATATATTCCTGTAACCCAATGTACTTCTTTATTGTCTGTACCTGGTGTGATTAGAAAATACATGCTTAGGATGTGAGAACACCATCTATGTTGTCTCATATGCAGAAAGCTTACTGGGGAAATAATGACTTTACTATTATGTTTCTCACAGGAACCAATAGGATTCAGGCATGCCTTGGAGGTTTGGATGTAAGTGATGATCTTGGATCAGAGAGGGAGGATGTTACACATCACATTCTTTAGTAGGTACACTTCTATTGACCCTGTGAGGTGGTCTCTCTGTATTGTAGCAGCTGTGGATTTTATAGAATTCAGATTAAGATAAATGATATCAAATTTCTGATTTTACACAAATGTTAAGAGTTGGAAGAGATTAGTTGCTTAATAAATGGGTTAACTTGTTGCCTGGAATTGTTCTTTAATTTACTCCAGGAAGCTTTGTGCAGTTCGACAGTCCAGTCAACCTGATTTGATTTTAATTCACTGCATTATTCAGTAAGATCTAATACATGTGTTCAAATTAAACTGCAGCACAGTACAGGATCTTGTGATTCCTCTGTGTTACACAGAAAGAAAAGTATACAGGGTCCGTAAATTGTAATTTTTTCCCGGTAATTCCCGGTACAACTTGAAATCCCACTTCAATACAATTTTAATGATTCTTCATTGGTGGTCAGTGGTGGCAGGCCAGTAAAAGGTATCAATTACATGTTTCTAATAGTCCATCCAACTTGAAGAGGCTATGGTACAGCTTGGTATGTGCTAACATTTTGTCAGTTATAAATGAGTCTCCTTTGGATATAAAGCAGACATGTTTATGAAAATCAGTAGCTGAGAAGATCATCTGAAATTTCATTTTAATACTATTTTTCGGTATGTTTTTCCTGCTGGCACAGGCATCTGTCCACTTTCAATGAGTAGGAATTTAGCACAGAACAAATTAGGTGTATATGTAAAGGCCATGCTTACAAAAATACAGCTGGATCCCTTGCGCAGACCTGAGTGGAGGGATCTAATTGAAGGTTGTTTTCATATCTATAAGAATTCAATGGTCTTTCCCTAAAAAAAAGTGATTCAGGTGATTCAGCATAATTATTTATCCAGAAACTAGCAGTTGGGACATTACAAGTTTGTTGTACAAAGTTGTACCTAGATGAGTCTAAAGCTACTCTTGGGGGCTATTCCACTGTACCCCCTTACCATCTTCATTGCAAGAACTCCACTGATCCTATTCATTCTTGGGTATACAGTATTGTGATGTCCCATGTTCCTGATGAAGCGGTATATATTTTTTCTGGGAAACGCGTCAAACTTCATTATTATGTTCGTGTGGACTGATACTATCATTATTTATTTTGTATTGAAAAGTGTGTATCATTTTTAATATTTGTACAATAAAAGTTGTTTTTTATATATATTCTATGAGTAATTGTGGGATGCAATAAAAGACCCTCTTGTTGGTCGTATTTGTGAATTACAGTAGGGAAGAGTTAAAACTTTTATTAGATTTTGGAGGTTTCTTGTCCCCTTGGGAAGATTCCCTGTTCCTACTGCGCAAGGAAGGATCACATAATGTTTTGAAACGTTGTTTACACTATGAAATTATTTTGGTAATATCCTTGTGGTGTAAGGCGGACCTATATTAAAATGCCAAAAAACAAATATAATTTTAAATAGGTTTGAATCATGTGACAGGGTCACAGATGAAAGAAAAATAACCAAAATCTAATAATACCTTAAATTTTTTTTTTACACAAAAGAAGCACTGTCTCTACGATAATAGAGAGTAGGGAACATCATTTCCAATTTGCATGAATTTCCCAAAAAATTAATCCAATTAAGGTTTTAAATATTGTTTGTTGCTGAGAGCCGCTGGAAAAGGCCTTTAACATTCTGCACCTCTTCGACAATCAAACAAGGGTGACAATCAAAAAGATGAAAACAATTGTGGGAGCCTGAATTTTCTGGTAATAGGGCAACTCTATTCGTTATAACTAATTTAAGTTTTATTTTTTGTCATTATCATTTTTTCCTTTGAAAGACTTTTCAATAAAGTGATGTGAGTGATAAGTTTGACCATGTTAAAGTAAACCAAATGGGGCAAAATCATTATAGTTAATACCACCTTTATGTGATACTGTTTTTTTCCTTCAAAATAGGAACAAAAATCAAAACTTAGGATCACATATAAATTTGGATGCTTAAAAAAAGTAGTAAATGCTGGAATCCAGCCAAGCATGTACTGTAACTACTGTATCTGTATCTACTCTTGCTCTGTATATTCTATATATTTGCATTTGGATTTGGAAATACACATCATTTACCAGCTACCAGCTGACACTGTATGTAGTTGGTAGCTGTCATACAACCACTTGGAAAGGTTTCTAATCATGTGATCGCTATATGATTCTTTAAATCGCCTAATAGGAATATTTGGCCCCAACCACCTGAATATCCAACTTTTGAAGTGGGAATGAAAAAATGAAATGTAATAAATACTAATTTGAGTATTCTTTAGTTTTGACCATTTTTGCCATCTATGGACATCAACTATTTTGAGTTAAATGTAATGCCCCTGAATAAAGTATTAAGTTGCTGGGAAAGTCAGGGGTACATGAGGGAACATAATCCCCCCCCCCCTCCAAAAAAAGCATCATTTCAGTAAATTATAACTACAGTGTAATAAGGAATACTATGTTCAGGAGAATTTAAAATAACTTTAGAGTCAGTGGCCATAGAGTTTAGTACAATTTATGCTTGAGGTCATTGCTTAATCTTATAATCAAAATGTAAATCCCAAACATGAGTTCTTAAAAAGAAAAAAACTTTATTTCAAAAAGTAAATTAGTTTAAAATGGCCAAGCAAATTAAAACAGATGATTGAAAATTTACACATGAATACTGCTAATCAAAGGTACTAAAAACTTACATGAAATTGATTACTAGACATGCTTTTTATGAAAAGCTTTTGATTATACTGGAGAATATACATACTGGTAATGATGATACAGTTATTGACTTTTTACCCAGAAAAACAATGCTGCTGCCCTAAATTGGATCTATCATCATGTTTTTACCTTGATATAAAGGGGGTGGTTACCCTATTTATGTAATGAAAAGAATTTGTTTTCTTGTTTTTTTAAAAGCTTTCTTAAAAAAAATTTCGGGAGGCCCCCTTCTGTTCCGTCTTTACCACTGTGGCATGGGAAACCCAAAGGCTTTGGGCTGCTTCCTCTGCGTATGCCAATCTGCACTTTCCCAGAATGTAAAAACAAGTGCGACCTCATGCATTTTTTTTTACATTTTTAGGAAGAAATTGCCTAATCTTGTGCCTGTGCAATGTGAGATAATTTGACTAAAGAAGAATCCGGAAGAAGACAGAAGAAGATAGCAGGGCTATTCCGGGGGAATTGAGGGCTCTTTGAATGTAAAGGTAATTGGTGTTTTTTTTGTTTTGTTTTTTATGAAAGCTCCTCTTTACTTTCCAAAAGTCTACACACTTGTTGAAATTGATTCACTTAAGGATTTTTTTTTAGATTTCCTTGCATGTGGTTGGGAATTCTATGCAAAGTGAAATAATACCTCAATCACTAATCTAAGTGAATTATCCTTCACAAGGAAATAATTAACTTTGGTGAGAGAATAACCTAAATTTCTTTAGTAAATCTCGCCCCAATATCTTTTTTAGGAGATGTAGTTCTGGGACAGGGCATGCATGCCTTTATGTACAGCAACACACAGTTTGCTATTCCCTTCTCCATTCATTGGCCACTGCAAATATTTTACAAGCCTGTTGATGACATCATAGGACAGCCTTTCCCAACTTTGTTTTAACTCAAGTAACCCCTAAAATTATTTTTAGGTCTGTGGGGGAAAAGGGTATATAAAGAAAAAGGGGAAAGAATGCCCCCTGACAGTGATGGATAGAATCACATCTTTATAGACAATAAACATAATTGGAGTCATGCAACTCGCTCTACTAATATTGCCTCCTCATCTATGAAGGCTTAATAAATTGGAGATCAGGCATCCACAATTCAAGGAAACCCAGACAGCCTCTGGAGAACCCCTGACATTCCACAGAACCCTGGTTGAGATTGGCTGTCAAAGGAAGTTATAGCTAGTTTTTTGCTACGCGAACAAGGTAAGCAGAAAAAAAATAACACTAGGACATGTTCTGGAGGAGGAGAGAGAAGTTTGATGGTGAACATGACCAAATTTGTTACAAAGTTCAATTCTACTTTTTTTGTTTCATACCCCTATTAGGTTTTACTCATTTTTGTAAAAAAAAAAAAACAAAAAAAAACAGGTCTATGTATTTTAGCATGCTTCTTATTTTATGTTTCTGTTCTATCTTCCCTTAAGGAATGCTGTTGAATTTAAAACTGAAAGGCAATGTCTAAATCCACTAATAGCATCACTTAATAGCAACTGTGTTCTGCTAACTCACTTATGGAAACACTGCACTTCTGTTTTTTCTTCAGATTACTACAGTTAATGATGTCTGGGGTATTGTGCTGTGAAAACTTATAATGAGTAATTCCCTTCACTAAACAAATAGAAGGGCACTTAGGAGAATAGTTACACATCCCTGAAGATCTACTTCATCACAGATTGTTAGAAGGATACATTGGAGGGTGGCACTCAACTAAAGAGCACAGAGCATAGAAAAGACACTTGACCTCACGTTAATCCTAGGCCAACTAAATGTTACCGCGCAGCTCAAACTTTTGGGCAAAACATCCCATTCTTGGTCTAAAAATAAATAAGAAATCGTCTTAGACATTTTCTGGAGTGCTACTCCAAGTCACCTGAATGGCAAATCCTAATTGTGTTTATTAGAATGTCTACAAAAAAAAACTCTTTTGAGTCTCCGTATAGACATCTGAATGCAAGTCACCACTGAGGATAATAGACATATAGCTGGTTCACCACATTGCATTAGGTACTTTTTTTTATCATTTTTTAATTAAAATTCAATAGATTTACAAAATATATTTGGTTGAAGTTGGTAGAAGAGAATAACAACTTATAAAGTAAGTAAAAACTCCCAGTTGGATTTTACTCTTTCAAAAGAGATATCAGATTTTGAAGGTTTTCAACTATCATAGGTTGTGTTTTTTTCAAGGTATAGGTCTAGCCATTTTTTTCCATCTTTGGATAGAGCAAAAATAATTAGAGCCCATGCAAGGTTTTCTATGCTACCCAAGCCTCTGTTACAGTTCTATGTACTTGATGTTGAGGTGACAATGCTTCCACCAGACCTTAGAGTGAAAACCTGCAATACAGACACCAACAAATATATCATATATAGGGCCTGATTTATTTCAGTTCCATGAATGGAGAAGATAGACTATCATGGGTGAACCTGAGCAAACCTGGAATGGATTTCTTAAAAATAATTTGGTATTAGCTGGCAAAAATTTTCAATCCTGGATAAGATCCATCCCAGGTTTGCTGGATCCATCAGGTCCTCTCATGATAGTCTATCTTATCCAGTCTTGGAGAGATTTAATAAATCAGGCCTATTACTGGGTTCTAGGCCTTACTTACTTTACTAAGTAAAGTTTCTCCATTTGTTAGGCTGCGTACACACGTGCAATAATTGTTGTTGGAAGCCAACGATCCACGAAAAATCGTTTGATAATTGTTAACAAAAAAAGTGCACAACGACTGGTCAATGACGCCGACGAATGAGGAATCTCGCTGGAAACGAACACCATTCTGGCAGATCTGATTGGGCTTCCTGCATCGTTCAAACGAACGTTCCTGTGTGTACATTATTGATGGATTATATTTGAACCATCGTATTGTTACAGCATGTACAGAAATGTGCAGAATATGATCGTTCAAAATAATCGGGAATATTCGTGGATCGTTCGTTTTCAAACGATAATTATTGCACATGTGTACCTGGCCTGTTGGTTTCAAAATCTTAACTATCTCTGTAACTAAGCCCCCTGCGGGCCTGGTGGTTTGTGTAATGCTCAGTGAACAAACAAAGCTTCCTATAGCTCTTGGAGATTTTCCTTCACATTCTGTCTGTTGAAACAATTGCCACCATGATGGTAAGACAACATCTCTCTATCAGAACAAGAAAGAGAAGGTAATGATTGGAGTTTCTATTTTTTCCCTGCTCTATAAAAAGTAAAAAATAACCCTTTGGGCTGAACATATTAAATACATGTTTCCATGCAAATAGAAACCTAAACTATAACGATTTTTTTTTATTGAGTCAAATAATACATTATTAATATATAACATTGATTTAGGGCCAATCTTTGAACGCCAAGCATAATTATAAATTAAATATATCTGCAGGAAGAACTAGAATGGAAGTGGAAGGGGTTCATATTTTTCTCCGATTACTCAATAAATGTGTATTAAAACCTCAGGCTAAGCCAGGTTGGATGTTAAAGAGTATTTTTTGAACTACTTGGTATTCTGTTTTTGCATTGTTGTGTTTTGGGTTGCAAAGTTAAATGCACTTATAAGAATTCAGAATGTTGCCGCCTAAGAATTTATAGAAGAGCAGTAAGTGTATTTGTGTGGCAGCCTTGTAAGTAAAATATAACTTTTAGCCTACATTGTGTAGAGCTGGTCCATCCAGAGACCAAAACTGGATGAAAACTATGAAATATGAATGGCTGTGTGTACTTTCCATACCTGTACAATCTATTTTTTTCAGGCTGACTACCCAATGAGACAAAAATCAAGGAAGCTATTTTATTACATTAGTTATTATCTCCGAGCTGCAAGTACTGCAATAAAACAAAATATGGTAAAACCAGTCATCAAAGCTATTTTGTTCCATCTTTCCCATAGAAATTATATTATTATTTTTATTATTATTATTACACTGTATTTATATAGTGCTGACCTAATATGTAACGCTTTACAAAATCCATAGTCATGTTACTAGCTGTCCCTCAAATGTCTTTAACAATGTCTAAGGCCATTTTCTTTTTTTACAGGGGGAAGCTCATTACCCTAACTCCATGTTGTTGTAATTTGGGAGAAAGCCAGAGTACCCGGAGGAAACCCCTGCAAACCTGCAAAACTCCATGCAGATAGTGTCCTGGCCAAAATTCGAACCTGGAACCTAGCGCTGCAAAGTCTAGAGTGCTAACCACTGAGCCACCACCAGCCCATTTCCAGCCTAAATCCTTAACAAATAATTTGATTGGGGAGTGAACAGTTGTTATTTTCTCAGTTGTCATTTTGTCCATGTGTACATAGCTTTAAATTGATACTTTCTTGCCCACTCTAGACATGACACTGGGCCACTTCAAGCTAACCACTGAATTGAATCCCCTTATCTAAGCAGTAAAACAGATTTTGTGCTAAATTCGCAAATGATCACATGTAATACATTTATTTACACATGGCCTTCATTTATAAGGTGGTACAGTTGGCTGTAATAGTATGCAATTTGTAGTATCCTCTGGAAACCACTGAGATCACACATTTATTCAATTTATAATGAATATTAATTGATAGCTGTCATCGCTGAATATCTTATCAACTAAAAGCAATGTATTAAAATAAAAAAATCCTGTCTAAAATATATTGTCATGATAAGACCCTAAGAAAGTCATAAAGATCTTTATAAAGACCCTAATAAAGCATTGGCTACAGCCACATATGTTGTATTCTCATCAAATTCTGTTATTTAGGTCAGACGTTACCTAGTCACTTCTCCATGGGATCAGCATGGAGTGCAGCTGTGTGACTTACCCACACTGCAGTCATATGTCTTCTATAAACGGCACACCAGTCTTCCCAGAGTATGAGCACATCTCAATACAGTACAACAACACTGAGTCAGAATTGCTAAGAAAATGAAGTCTGATTGTAATAACAAGCAGACCGAGTCTAATTGAAACCATTTTCTGAAACTTCCTATATCATCTGCTACTGTGGCTCTGTTAACACTTGGTTAGTGTGAGAAAGCTATATGGTAACTTTATAGACAAACTTACTAATGAGTTACATTTCAGTGACGAATTTTAAATATTTTTCCATGCACGCTCATCTGATAAAACAAAAAACATCTAAGAACATGTGTGTCACTTCATTCCCCATGATTGTAATATAGTTTTGGACAAGATTTTGTTGTTTTTTTACACTGATCCTAAACATTTATTTATTAAAATAGTGTTCAATCCTTATGGCAGTGTTTATAGATCTTTTGAACATATGTGAACCCTTGAAATATCTTTCAGGTCCGCGGGGAACCCCTTCTACAACTCATATATCCAGAGCTCACAGTACATTAGTGTGGTGCTCCATGGGGAGAATGCCTCTTGTTGTCGAAGAATGACGTTGGCGAAGAATGTCGGCCTTACAGAAGCCAAAAAGATTAATATTATCTATTAAACTAACCTGAGGGGCACAAATAGCTCATTGCTCAAGGAACCCTGGCAAACTCTGGAGGAACCCATGGGTTCCATGAAACCCTGTTTGTTAATTACTGCCTGAACAATGTTCATTTCCCACTTTTGGTCCTCTAAACAATGTTAAAATGTACTAAAATGTATCTGTTAACCTCCCTAGCGGTTCATGTCTAAAAGCGGTACATTGTTTTTCATGAAAATGTATTTTACAGTATAATATAATAGTATGAGTATAATAAAGTTTGAAACACAAAATCATGTAAAAATAATAAATTGAATACATTAAAAAAATATATATATTTTTAAAAAAAATTTATTTTTTTTAATTTTTTTTTTAAAAAATACATAATATACTCCTACTAATATATATACTGTAAAATAAATGTTCTTGAAAACAATGTACTGCTTTTACACATATAAATCTAATGTATTGCATTCAATACAGTTACTTTGTATTGAATGCAATACAAATGGATTTTTGAATTTCCCGCCCTGCTCCGCCGGCAACATACACACGCACCAACGTCACCGGGAACTCCCCGGTGACTCATCAGATGCAGGAGCCGGCCAGAAGAAGAAAGAAGAAGACGGAGATCGCGGCGATGGGGGAAGCGGGACGCCGGCAGATCAGGTAAGGCTGTATGTACTATTACCTCCCATAGGATTACCTACCCCGAGTGGGACTCGGGGTTACCGCTTTCAGCAACTTTTTTCTACACCGAGTCACACTCGGGGTTTCTTCTAGGGAGGTTAATCCCTGAAACAGTTTTCAGGTTTTGAGAATGACCTTGTTTGTTCCTTGTCAGTACCACTTCCCCTAAATGCCAGTCAGGAAATGCACACTGTTCGTGGAACATGGATTGGTTAAATAGTGGGCACCTGGTTATTGTAGAGGTCATGGTACTGTTTTGGGTACCACTTACATGCCTTTGAAAGGGAGGTGGTTTAGGATGTAGGGTATTAGTCATGGTTGTCTCTTTGTGTTGGTGCAATGTAAATTTGCATGTCCTGGCTGGGACCATGGATGGAAATTGGCTGCACTGGGCTCCCAAATGGCAGAAATGTAGGTTTTAGAGTTCCATGGATGATTCTGCAAGGGAAAAAATACTCAGAAGTAGGGGACATCAAGGAAGGAATTTGAACATATGTACTGCTATATTTATTTTTTCTCATAAAGATTCCATTACACTTCAAAACATGAAGGTTCCATTTGCTAAAGCCAGTGTTGTAATTCTATTGCTGGAGTCCATAGTCACAAAACCTTTGGTTTCCAAAAAGCAAAACCCTGCTAGGATCACTTCCTTTACCCAGAAAGTATTCTCATGTTATCTGTTATAACTTGGCTTACATTTTTGAGTAAAAAATACTTTATGAGTTGACTGTATTCCCAATGGTGTGAAAAAATGTGACAAATGTAATATCTGCTTTTATCCCTGTGGTCTAAATGGTAAAATTGTGGGTTGAAGATATTGGATCTCATAAAATACTAAATAACCAAAAATGTGTGTGCTTCCTGGGCATCCCATTCCATAGAGTTGCCCTCCTCCCCCACCTGTTGCAGCTACAATTGCATCTGAACAGCCAAATTCAGCCATTCGTAAAGTCTGGAACTGATGCAAGACAAGAAGACCTGCAATCAGTGTATCTTATAAAGACTTTCTGTGGGGTTGAGTTTTGGGGTCTTTTCAGACCTGTTCATCCATCTTAAAAAAATCATCAGATTACATGTTTATGAAGCTGGCTTTGTGCACAATTTTACAGTCATGCTATAATAGAAAATGGCATTTTTGCAAATCACACAAACCACACAATTGTCTGAAATCTGTCCATGCAAACTAAAGTATTCACTACAAACACATGAATTTAATAATTTGGAGGGGTATCCACAAACATTCAGATTTCTGGTTCTTAAGTGACTTTAATAATTTAGGAAATGTTTATAACTTTTGCTTGGTGATATTTTTTCTGCATTACCCCTTCAGACTTTATAATCTCTTAAACCAAAAATACAAAAGTAATTGGTTTGCAGTTTATCAATCCTTTATATACAAGTTGGTTGTATTAGATTTACTTTTTGAGCCTTTCTGTAGTAGTCTTAAGCTACGTACACACGTCAGATTTTTATCGCCCGATAATCGGCATCGGCCAATTATCGGGTGAAAATCTGCCGTGTGTACAGTCGGTGTCGTCCATCGTCCGGACGACCGACCTGCCGGATCCACGGACGATGGACGACAGCCGATCCTAATGAAAGTGAAGGGGAGAGCGCGCAGCAGGGTGCCGCTCCGTCGCTCTCCCCCTCCCCTCTCCATAGAGCATGAACGGTGCTGTATGTACAGCACCGTTCATGCATCGTGCACTCCCTTGTCGTTGGAAAGGATCGTGAAAGATCCTTTCCAACGACAAAAATTGGCAGTGTGTACGCAGCTTTAGAGGCTGGACTTCTGATTAGGACTACAAGGAGGTCTTCGTGTTTTCATTACCAGTAAAGAATAAAGATTGAAGGAAAGATAACATTGTTCAAGCTTTCAGTTCAATTCACAAAACATTACAAGGCAAGATCAGAAGGTATTTTCTGTACTTGCAGAACATGTTCTTAGCCTGAGAAAAGAAAATAAATGCAGCCAACACATCTAATGACTCTGCTATATATACATTTATACAATGTAATACAGTTTCATTCTTGGGTTTAGCTAAGTAAAGGTTCAGCCATATGGTGAGCACAGTTTTTCATGGTCTGTATCAGCAGAATAATTTCTGGTATATTGGTATCCCTCTAATACTTTAGTATTGCTGTGAGGGATTTGGTTTCTTGTGTTAGGAAGGATTATACTAAGAGAAACAGGTAGACAAAATAGTTGTCCTCGTTTTACTAGTTTTGCTGCTTGAGAAGACCATCATGGAGTTATTTACTAAAGTGGGGTGTCATTTACTAATGATTGCACACTGTACATGGTATGTGTTAAAGAAGATCATTATTATTGACCATGAGGGCATACTAGAGGACACATGTTCATTTAAGCAGAAAATGAGATGTATTTAGGAACTGTAGGTTAACTTTAAAGAAGGTAATGTACCTATTGTACACTGACTTTCCTATTGGAAATGATAGGTGTACATAAAGAATCATCAGAAAACTAGATATGTATACAAAATGGAGGTCCACTTTACAGAGGACACTGACTTTCTTGGTGGGAATAAAGGCTGTTCATGAAGAATCATCACATTCTTAAGATTTGATAGGAATTGGTGTTCACAGCTGGATTTAAATGGTGTTACAATAGGTTCATAGGGTCTTGCCTATGGCAAGTGTGCAGATTTTTGGACCCTGAAATAGAAATGTGAAAGCTATCACCATTGTTTCCCCAAAAGGAACCCATGTGTGATTCAACTCACCAACATTTTCCAAAAAATACAGATAAAATTGTGTGGATTCATGGTTCTTGCATTATGTTACAGAAATGTCAGCAGTTGCCAAAGATCCTCTGTTCACTTTTTATAAGGATCAATCAAATATCATGTACTTTGATTGAATGCAATTATAGACTGCAAACCTAAGCTCACTAATGTTCACCCCGCAGTATATACTTTTTTCCTGACAACCTATATCCACAAATTGATTCCTAATAGTATTGTGATGCAGACAGCTTTCCTACCCTTCCTTGATTTATCATACGTGATCCAAATATCAATGACAGTGATCTTACAGATGTCATTGCCTCATGAAAATTTAAATATTATTATTAATACTCTACAGTATTTATATAGCACCAACATATTACACAGCGCTGTACATTAAATAGGGGTTGCAAATGACAATCAGACACAGACAGTGACACAGGGGGAGGAGATGACCCTGCCCAGAAGAGCTTACAATCTAAGCTGGTGGCCTGTACAACCCTGCCAGTGTTACAAAAACAAATAGGAAGTCTAAATCTCTAACACATCACCACTCCAAATTCCAAATAAAAACTTGTATATAAAACTTAAAAAAATATATTATAATTTACAAACCGTTAAAAGCCTGAACTAAACATTTAGGACAAGTCATTATAAAAGATGAGATCAGCTACAGATCTATCTATGGTCATTATAATAAACAGATATGTAAGTGCTTGTGATTTGTTCGTTCTGAATTTAGAACACATTTAAATGTTAGAGAGTCTTAGAGGATAAGATTTTTTAACTGGTATCTTTGTAACATCCTGTATGAAAGTAAAGCATAAATGTGAACACGCCCACGCTCTGTGGTCATGGGAGTGCAGCCTACGCACCTTCTGTGCCATGCACTTTGTTTGCTTGACTATGGACGCGCCACTTGATTTTTTCAGCTTAACAAAATAAAACAAAAAAACACACACACACACACACACAAATGACAACTGCTGTTAATTCTGGACCTAATGAAGGCATCTGGCTTATTTAAACTGGAACTTCACACCGCCAAACAGTTTTATAACTTGTTACATAATATATGATAAAAAATGATAAAGAATTAGGACACAAAAATGTACAAAACTAATAGAAATGGTATCTGTGCTTGGATATGAAGCAGTTTAATGATTAGATAAAGTAGACTAGTTCCCTGGAGTCCATCACTCTCTGGATTCACATAATAGCATTGTACGGAATTCACTATGTACTGGTTTAAATTATTATTTATGGTGTCCAGGTACAGAGCATAGCTGATAATTCCAGGCACTATACCAAGGTTTAAATTAAATTATTTCCTGCTAATGATGACTATATTTTCAGCCTGTATTCAAACAAAAGTACTGATTGTTCTTCATATGTAAAAGAATCACTTTTTTCACATCATTTGTACATAAAATGTATCTATATAGAGCAGTGTTTCTCAAACTTTTTAATTTTCAGGTCATGAGGGAACTCCTGCTCTATCCACAGCTTATGGTATATTAATGTGGTGGACAGTGGGAAGAATGCCTCTTACGTTGCTGGCTATCACGCTTACAGATGGTGTCACTTAAACTGACCTGAGAGTCTCAAATTTCTCATTGCTCAAGAAACCCCCTGGCAACCCTGGTTAAGAAACACTGATATAGAATTTACATGTAGAATGCCTTTAATAGTATACTGTATTATAGTAATATAATAGATTGTTAATAAACCGGACCACAATACTCTATCACACTTTTGCAAATATATAGTTGAAATATTGCTTCTCCATAATGGCTGTCTAAAATCCATCGGATTGGTTGAAACCCAATTAAATTGTTTAGATTTAATATGTGTGGGAATAAAACAAAATTTTAAATATCTTGCTGCCCATGTGAATTATATTCCTGGTACCAGCCTATATTTCACCATATCCCATATGTTCCAGCATTTAGCTGAAGAAAGGATTGTTGACATCTCTGTGAAAGCAGCTGTCTCTCTGCGGTGATCCAACATTCACCTTGCTAAATCAGGACTATAGAAGTAAGCTATTTAGCATCTTTCTGCAAAATTGGGGTGTTAATTTAGTGAATAGGTATTTTGCTTCGTTCTACACCAGTGTTTCCCAACCAGGGTTCCCCCAGGGGTTGTTAGGGGTTCTTTGAGCAATGAGCAGATTGTGACTTTCAGGTCAGTTCAAATATCAACAATGGTCTTTTTTTTAATATTTCAAATATTTCATTGGTTTTTAGGGATTTTACAACAATTATTGGGGAAGATAGGGAGTCACATGCAACAATCATTTTCAAAAAATCAAAGAGTTGAACATTTATTTTCCAATCCTACAGAAATTTTCTGTAATTTACATCAGGAAGTTTTGATAGTTCAGTAATCTTATCAACTCTATGTGAATCAACATAATTACAACCATGTATTTTATAATACAGAAATGCTATATGGCTATATGGCTGTCAAGTAAACTTTTTCTTGTGCTGATATTATGTTGAACGCAGAACTTTCCTGCCTACTCCTCCCATCCAAAAATATTTATTGATACAGTCAACTCCAAATAATCACAGTGACTAACAAAAAAAAAAAGAATATTTTTGGAAACATTTTGGAAAAGGACGGAATGGGAAAAGAAAGGAAAAAAGGAAGAAAAAAAGGGGGGAGATGGGTTCCTTTTTTCATGTCTTAGAACAAAAGATAAGATATCCAGGGGTCCCATGTTTTGTGAAAAACTGACATTTTATCTTTCATTAAGCATGTCAGCTTATCATTTGTCATCACCCAATTCAATTTATTTTTGGTAAAGTCTAATTGGAGGCTTTCCAGTAGCATGCTATAGTTTTGCGGGCTACAAAGAAGATATGGGCAATCAGACGGGCGGCTGGTCTTGAAAGCATGTTGTCCTGTTTTAAAAATAGTGATATTTCTAACCGCTAGGTAAGTTAACGTGAGTGACCGGATATTTAAAGTTATATATTCTAATCCAGATTTTTAGGACCCGTGGGCATTTCCACCAGGCATGTAACATATAACTCATTTGACCACAGCTTTTATACACCAATGGTCTTTTTTACACTGGCCAGCAAAGTAAGAGGCATTCTTCCTACTGACCATCAAACTATTGTACTGTGAGCTGTTAATGCGGTAATTATAGCAGAGGTTCCCTATTTTAATGGCTTTCCCCTGGTAAATAGGTCAAGAAAGGCTGATATACACAGCAGTTGGGTTGATTTAGTAAATAGGTATTTACAACTTTCTTAAATTTACAATCCAATATAACACCCCTTTTAAATATATGATGTTTTTTCCCAATCAATAAGCACCTAAATTTTGCTACAAATTCAGTTTTGTTAAATACTGTGCTCACTGGTCTTCTCTTCCAGGTTTTTATTTTTTTTTTTTGGTCTATGGTTGATAATTTTAAGATAGAAAAGTTTTTAAAATATTTGTATTATTATTATTATAATCATTGCTGTTATAAATGTTGCAACCTTACATCTTAGCAGATATGGACTACTCAGATTTTAGAACTTCTATACTAAGAAATTGTTTTTCAAATAAAGTCACCGAGATCAGTGTAAATCATCCCTATAAAGTCTATAAATAGGTGACGGAGATTGCTCATAACACGCTTAGATCTTGAAATACTGTAGGCGATTACCTCTTTGCAGACTTGATATAAGTGTCTATTTCTTAAAAGCTGGGTGTATTGATGTAGCACTTTTCAAAATTGTTCATGCACGTTCAGTTTCTTCATGTCAAATATTAGGTTATGTTTTTCATCAAACCCTATGAAACTGGTCTAGATTCTCAAACAAACAAAAGTCTGTGTTAAAAGGTTAACGAAATTGGCTACAGCGATAAGTTTATCTCTGATCACTTGTGAGTCATTCTGAAAGTACTCCTACAAGCATTGACCTTTTATATGTAGCCCACGCTAAAGTAAATCTTGTGTATACATTCTGCTGTTATAGCTATGTAAAGAGTAAAACTCCATTCATTTCACCTAAATATTATATTGATAACTTCACACACTATCCACAGAATTCCACTGATCTGAATTAAATATCTCAAATGGAACTTGGACCCCTCTAAATTTTGGAAAGTATAGTAGGACAAAGAACTTACATGAGTTATTGGGCCTGATTTATTAAAGCTCTCCCTCAATCATACTGGCTGCTCCCTTAAATCATTTTCTCTCTTCTATTCTCCTTTCGTTATCTATTATTTTTAATGATAAATTGACACCCTGACTTGTATATGGCTTGACTGGGGCAAGTTTATTAAATTATCAACTTTGGTTTCAACAAAATGTCTCCACTGTTAAACTATTTTGTGCATGAGTGATTTCTGTATATCCAACTTGTATATCCATCTCCAATCTAATACAAATAAAGAATTTTAGATAAAAAAAATTCCAAATTGAATGCCTTATATAGGTAAGGGTCACTAATGAAATTTGAAATAACTCAACAATGGCACCAATAATGATCATCCATGTTTGTTTTATAATGTTTTTTATATACTTTATTATATACTAATGGGCAGACAGATCTGTTGTTAGCCAGAATGGTAACCCTATTGAGTTCAGGAAATAATGGGAGAAGTTGACTTGCAATGAGTTGCCGGCAGGATTCCAAGACCACGTTAACAATTTGCTTCTTAATGTCATACGTTTATATAAACAATGTTTTTTGATCGAAAAATGCAACAGTATTACTTCTACCACAAATGATATTGAAGAATATAGGAACATTACAGCATTGATGCATAAAAATAAATGTAAAGTCATGGGTTTAAAATAGTTAACGTTTTTCAGTTTTTAACAGCTCAATTTACAAAACTAAAACAAGGAAAATTATACTTATTTTCAAAAACTTTGCAGTGATTATAATGAGATTAGATGAGAGAGAAATAGATAAGAGATAAAAATAATGAGATTAAACAGGATGCCATTGATGTGTGATATCTTCAATGGTAACATAGATGTTTGTCATGGAAACAAAGTCTTTCAAAGTAATTTTACAGTTTAGGAATGTAACATATCATATACATAGCATTGTACTGGTTCTCTTTTCTCTGTACACCTCCTCTCTCGGTAGTCTCATATCCTCCTTTGGCTTACAGTACCATCTGTATGCTGATGACACTCAAATCTATCTGTCCACCCCTGACTTGTCTCCCTCAGTTCTGGATAAGGTCTCATGCTGCCTGTCAGCCATCTCATCATGTATGTCTGACTGATTTCTGAAACTCAACCTGGATAAAACAGAACTCATCATCATCCCCTCAAATTCCAAATCCCCCCCTGACATATATCTAACTGTTAACAACACTGTTATTCGGCCCTCCCCTCAGGCACGTTGTCTTGGTGTCACCTTTGATTCTGCCCTCTCATTTACCCCTCATATTCAGAACATTTCCAGGTCCTGTCACTTTCACCTACGCAACATCTCCAAAATCTGCCCCTACCTGTCCCCAGAGACCACCAAACTCCTTGTACATGCTCTTATCATCTCTCGTCTGGACTACTGTAACCTCCTCCTCTCTGGTATTCCACTAACCCGACTCTCTCCTCTACAATCTATTATGAATGCTGCAGCCAGACTCATCCATCCTTTCCTCCGCTCCTCTTCCGCTGCATCTCTTTGTAGTTCTCTTCATTGGCTTCCATTTCACCTTAGAATCAAATTCAAGCTCCTGGGCTTTGCCTTCAAATCCCTCCACAGTTATTGTCCCACTTACCTTTCTGACCTGGTAAAAAAAAAAACCCCAGCCGCTCTCTCCGCTCCTCCATTGACTTACTAATGATTTCCTCACTCATAACCTCATCACACGCACGGATACAAGACTTCTCTAGAGCTGCCCCGACTCTCTGGAATGGTCTTCCTCATCCTATTTAGCTTGCTTCGATTTTCTGCATTTTTTTCGATTTTTTTCATTTTAAAGAGCACTTAAATTTAGCTACCCATCTTCTTCTGTCTCCTAAACCCTCACTACTTCCCACCAATACATATCTCCCCTCCTATTATATGATTCATCCCCCACCTCCTAGATTGTAAGCTCTTTGGGGCAGCGTCCTCTCCTCCTCCTGTGTCACTGTCTGTATCTGTCTGTCATTTGCAACCCCTATTTAATGAACACGCAGCATATTATGTTGGAGATATATCATTATCCTGTTTATTATTAATAATAAGGTTAATAATAATAATAATTTATATATATATAAAATGTACACACAGAATATAATGAGTCTCCTACGACTAGGATTACTAGGATTTAAAGAAGATTCATAGACTGGTTAATATAAGGTTAATCTAAAATATGTTTCCTAGGTTTAGGCAGTGGGCATAAATTCCTAACAATAAATTTGCCAGTACAAATCCACAGATTGCTATGGATGCTAAATTAGGTATAAAACAGGTATTACAGATTTTTTAGTCTTTAAATGTGCTAAAATGTGCTTTAAATCTGCTAAAATGTGCTTTAAAAAAGGGTGTTGCACTGAAAAAAAATTAAATTAATAAATTTTCATTTTAAATAAAAGGGTTGTCTACCCTTTTATGTAAAGAAAAAAATTGAGTTTAGGTCCGTAGGTATAGTGGCCACAGATGTCAAAACGCTAACTGGCAAGGCAGGAACCTTCAAAATTCTTAAAAAGTTTTATTTAAATATCTAAACAAATCTACCATAGAAAATATGAGACAAGCCAGTTTGTTGTGTCAAGTGTCATGGTAATTTTTTTTTTTTTATCTTTGTTATCATATTAATTATTATGACATGTCTGTACAATTTGCATGTGAATTAACAGAATATACAAAAGTTTATGAATATACAAAAGTTTATCTTTCATTGATCTTAAATAAGAAAACGTTTGTTGCCGATTGCGCTACCAGTATCTTCTTGACTTTCAGACCAACCAGACTGTAGCAATCCACCAGGGGTTCCATACCTCCCACAGTGCTCAGGTGACTCACTCTTTCTCCTATTCCTGGTGTGAGAATGTGCGCGGTATATAGGCACACACCCTCACTATCTAATTGCAGATATTTAGTGTTTCACTGTAATCACACTGCAGCCCACAACTGACCTCAATCAAGCATGAAGCTGAAATGTAGCTTTAGGGGCACTGCCTTTTAGGGTTGATTTACTAAAGGAGATTAGAAAATTGGGGGCGAATAGAAAATATATTTACGTGATTCTGTATTTTTTGCATGGTTAATTTTAACCACATATTCAGGCTAAGTGTAAATGTTCTTACAAGGATAAATTTCACTTTACTAAGTGGACAGCCTAATTGTATAAGATCAGCCCTATTGTTCACACCTTTAGACAAATTAACCAAATTGTGTAAGCAAGAGTCACTGAACTTGAGTTGTAACTTGAGTTGTCTCTGGATTGTGGTCCTGATCTCCTTTCTCTAGTCAGACTTCTCT
Organism: Pyxicephalus adspersus; assembly: GCF_032062135.1. Lineage (NCBI taxonomy): Eukaryota > Metazoa > Chordata > Amphibia > Anura > Pyxicephalidae > Pyxicephalus > Pyxicephalus adspersus. The sequence continues at coordinate 21,471,959 of NC_092858.1, forward strand.
AGGGCTATGTACACACGTGTAATAATTCATGTTGGAAAGGATCTTTCACGATCCTTTCTAACGTCTGCACAATGCATGAACGAGTGCTGTACATACAGCACCATTCTGCTCTATGGAGAGGGGAGGGGGAGAACGATGGAGCGGCACCCTGCTGCGCTCTCTCCACCTTCACTTCCATTACAATTGTTCACCATCCATCATCCATGGATCCGCCAAGTCGGACATTCAGACGATGGACAACAAGCCCTGTACACATGGAAGATTCTTGTCCGATATCAGCCCTGAGCCGATTATCGGACAAGAACCACTGCACATGTGTACGTAGCCTAACTATTGCTTCTGATCCTCTGCTATTAGTTATGCCTGCATTGTAGTTTTTTCTCTGCCTTTTGCTCTATTCTTTGAGTGTGTCTGTGTGCTATCTGTTCAGGTACCTACTCTAAATTTACCTAATAAATTCTTATTAAACTTGATCCTATTTGTTAGCCATTCCAAATGAGATCATTCAAAGATTTGTAGCCTGGGAGTAGTCCTAGAGCCAACACATCACCAGGTTCTGGGGCTCAGTTGAAGTCTTTGCACATGTAGTATTTAAATTCCAGTAGGAGTCATCAACCTCTTGTTGGTAGCATAGACAAATCTATATAATCCAAACGTAGCACTATCTTCAAAGGCTCTGGTAAAGCCCAGAATAATCTAGAACAGTGTTTTTCAACTGGGATTCTATGGAACCCTATTGTTCCTCCAGAGGTTGCTAGAGGTTATATGAGCCATGAGCAGTTTGTGACTCCCATCTGTAAAGATGGCATTCTCCCCACTTCTCAAAAAACAAACTGTAAATGACATCTTCTTCGTATTGACCACTACACTAATATAATGTGAGCTGTGTAAATAGTAATTATAAAAGGAGTTCCCTTAAGACCTGAGAGACATTACAAGAGTTCCCCATGTTTAATGAGTCCAAGAAATACTGATCTAGAGTCTGCATCTCAGTAGGAGCCTTAAAATTCCCTTGCGGTTGCATAAAAGATCCCTTAAATTCCAAACTGTTCCCATCATCAAGGCTTTCCTAAACTCAAGTAAATCTTGAGCAGAGCTGCCAATCTCTATATTCCACCTAGAACCTGCTATACTAAATCAACTGCTGTTTGGTAAAGAAAAACAATAAAATGTTCTTGAGTTGGACAGCTAGAGGAGCCATAAACCACCCGTTGGCACAAAGGACCCAGGTTAATCCTTGTCCCAAAATATAGTGAATACAAATTAGCTGGTAAACCCATCTACTGTCACATGTCTTAAGTTGTGTAAAATGTAAATTTATTTTATTTTTTGATAGCTGATCTTTGTGCATTTTGTTTGTGGGAAAGGTGTTGTTTCTATATGCAACAACTAAAAACTCTGTACAGTTCTGTGTTTGCTACTGTTGGCAGCATTGCCTGCTTGCTTCACATCAATTGCACTTAAGATTTTACACCATACAGTATAAACATTTTCTGGGCCTACATCAGATACTTTATTTTTAATAAAAGTTTCACAAATTTAAGATCAAAGTTATAATGCGGTTAGTATGGGGGTCTACAGTAACAGGGAAAGCGCCTAAAGTGTCAAAACTAAAATAAATGTAAATTTAGTACAGTAGGAAGGAGTTAAAACTCTTATCAGTGTTTTTTTGTCTATGTTGGGAGGATTTATCTTCATTCCCTGTCCTGGAAATGTACTTCTTACAGAGTTGTTGTAAGAACAGATGTTCCTATTGGAAGGGTTACCATTGCCTTTTGTTCTGTTGACAACATCAAATTTTGAATTTCCCATCATTTTTGTCTCAGGAATGATAGCCATTAGAAACTGTAAACCTACCCAGGAAGGAACATAATAGAAATCTGACAGGGTGACAGGAATTTTCTACTTCATCCAAATCTTATAAAAAAGTTTTTTCTATACATAAAATTGAATGAGAGACATTAATCACTGTGCAGAAAGTTGTACAATAAAAACTATTAGTATAAATCTACCAGTTCTGAAAGCTAGGTTTTGGTGGATCCACGTGTTTTGACATAATTGGGCAGGGGTCAAAAACAGTAGACCATGTAACCAGAAATACAATACAGTAATCACACACTTTATGTTTTATATTTGGCATGGTGGCTCAGGTTAGCACTCCCACCTTTGCAGCACTAAGTCCCAGTTTCAAATCTCGGCCAGGGCACTATCTGCATGGAGTTTGCAGGTTCTCCCTTTGTTTGTATTTGTGTTCCCACATTCCAAAAAACATGCAGTTAGGTTAATTAGCTTCCCCCATAGGTATCTTTAGACTGTATTAAAGACATATGATTATGGTAGGGATGTTAGATTGTGAGCAGTTAGTGACATGACTATGGACTTTGTGAAGCGCTGCATAATATGTTGGCCATATATAAATAATAGTTATATAAATAGGAAAACATATGACGCCTAATTATCTCTTGCAACAAGTATAAAGTATATGCTTTGATTGCAGAGTAAAGTATACTGTTTATACAAATTTAACAAATTAAACCCTTGACTATTTTTTTCAACATGAATGCCATTACCAGTCATAAAAACCATGGATCACATTGGCTCCATGGGTTCTTCCATAAACCTTACACCATTGTAATTGTCACTCGACTGTAGAAGCCTAAAGCTACGTACACACGTCAGATTTTTATCGCCCGATAATCGGCATCGGCCAATTATCGGGCGAAAATCTGCCGTGTGTACAGTCAGTGTCGTCCATCGTCCGGACGACCGACCTGCCGGATCCACGGACGATGGACGACAGCCGATCCTAATGAAAGGGAAGGGGAGAGCGCGCAGCAGGGTGCCGCTCCGTCGCTCTCCCCCTCCCCTCTCCATAGAGCATGAATGGTGCTGTATGTACAGCACCGTTCATGCATCGTGCAGTCCCTTGTCGTTGGAAAGGATCGTGAAAGATCCTTTCCAACGACAAAAATTGCAAGTGTGTACGCAGCTTAAGTTTCTATCAACTCAATGATCACCAAACACCAGTTGTACCTGCTTCTTTACTCAAACAGGTCCAAAGAATTAGACATTCACCATCTTGGTTTTATTTGGGTCAAAGACCCATCATCTCTGTGAATACATCTTATAAACTTTAACATACAACCAACTTTAAAACAGCAAAGTAAGGACAATAGTTACAACACAATACAGTATAGGATGGGAATTGTTGTACAGCTGATTCATCAGCAACTGAGGCTCAGGTGAGGCCCATGCACATCTAGAATCTGAACCCCAGTAGGAGCCTTCAACCACTTGTTGTTGTCTATTTAATCCAAATCACTATCCTATCACTATATTAAAAGCCGTTGGTAAAGCCCAGTAATATCTAGGGCAGTGTATATTGACTTTTTTAAATGAGGAAACTTTGAAATAACTTTCAGGACTTCAGGGAACTCCTACTATGATTACAATATCCACTGCTCACAGTACATTAGTGTGGTGGTCATTTGGAAGAATTCCTTCTACATTGCTCACCAATGGAAAGAATGTCACCCTTACAATATCCAAAATGATCATTGGTATCAATTAAATTGACCTAAAAGGCACAAGTTGCTCAAGGAACCCCAGCAACCTCCAGAGAAATCCTAGGGTTCCAAAGAACCCTGGTTGAGAAACACTGATCTAGATTCATGTTGAAAAAATACCTTCTTTACCATGCTGAGAACCTTTACATCCCGCAGGTCCAGCCCTGCTTCTCTCCATTCATCCAACTCCATTACCTCACCTCCAAACAAACCCAACCTTCTGTTTTAGTCTACTCCAATCAATTCACCCTTCTCTTACACTGGGCTCAGATCTGATGTCTAATATAATTTTTTTAATCATTTTTAAGTATTATCAGGTTTATAGAACCCAGTTAAAAAAAATAAAGAGAACAACTTCTCAGACTCAATTGTTTTAATCTATATAGTATGCAAGACAACAGGAAAGATAAAATACTGTAGATCCTAAATATTATTATATTTCACATTTTTAAAAGTTGAGTAAAACTGCTCTATTTTATGTATGGGGTTTTCTCTTTACTTTTCTTATTTCTTTTTTTTTATTTTAATATGAATTTTTTTATACCTCATAAAATTATCAATGTGATTTTATGACAAAAAATAACATTCTGGCTTATTGCTGTGAGGCCACAGGATACGAAGTATCAATTACAGCAGCATGAGATATTGAAAAGATTCATCTAAACTGTGCATTAAAAGGGGAGAAAATATTTATTTTGGCAACGTGTAAACATTGGAAAAACTTTTAACGGCAAGTAAAATATTCATATTTGTATTTCTGATATATGATGTGACTGAATCAATTGTAGCATCAACATCTGGCCATTTTCTGTTCAGCTTATCTGTCAATCCTTTGGCTTGGTAAAGGGTCATGTAAACATGTTATATCATTGTAATGTCTTCCTCTGATTTGCTGGTTTTCTGCTTTGTAGATAATCTAGGGGTTACAAAAGTAGAGCTAAATTACAGTACGCTGTCTGTTTATTATTTAATTGCCAATAACATCATTTGTTTTCCTTTTTCTTTTAAAGACAATATGCCTGGATGGAAGGCAGACGTTGTGATCTTAAAGAGGCTTAAGTTCTTTGAAAATGTGATCCATTCATTTTGCACTTTGATGCAGTTTAGATATCAGTTTTTAGGAGATCCAGTCGCCAAACCATTTATTTAAAAAAAATTTCCCATGGGAGATTATGTGCATTCAACCTACTTTATGGTTGTTATTTATCTGTAAAAGCCTCCCTTGGGTAGACAAAAGCTCTCAGATTGACCTTGATTGCTGCCATCTTGGATTTGATGCCAACAGCCCAAGTAGAATCAAGTGAGACCCTATATCATTCACTATAACTACAAAAAACACAAGTGGTGATGGGCCTCCACATACAGAGTAGTTAGACACTCCCAGAATAGGAAAGATCTCATTATCTCATTTTGAAAAAAAAATCTAAGCAATAAGTCAAGATACTTTAACCTTCCTAGTGGTAACCCCGAGTGTGACTCTGGGTAGAAAAAAGTTGCTGAAAGTGGTAACCCCAAGTCATACTCGGGTAGGTAAACCTATGGGAAGTAATAGTAAATACAGCCTTTCCTGATGTGCCGGGGTCCCGCGTCATCCATCGCCGCGATCCCTGTCTTCTTTCTTCTTCCTCTGGCCGACTTCTGTATCCGATGAGTCACCGGGGGAGTTCCCGGTGACAACGGTAAGTGTGTACATTGCCAAGGGAGCGGGGCGGGAAATTTAAAATCAATTTGTATTGCATTCAATACAAAATAACTGTATTGAATGCAATACAATGGATTTATATGTGTAAAATCAGTAGATTGTTTTCAAGAACATTTAATTTACAGTATATATATTAGTATTAGTATAATATGTTTTTTTTTTAATTTAAAAAAAAATTAAAAATTTTTTTAAATATATAGATTCATTTAGATATATAGATTCATTTATTCAATTTATTATTTTACATGATTTTGTGTTTCAAACTTTATTATACTCATCCTATTATATTATACTGTAAAATAAATATTCATGAAAAACAATGTACCGCTTTTAGACATATAAAACTGGAATGAAATGAACCGCTGGGAAGGTTAACCAAAAAAATCAAGGTTCCCTAGGAATATTAGGGGTGCCTGCTCATATTTACCTGTGGACCTAGTCCTTGTGATCATGACCAGAACCTACTGAAATTGACAGGATCAGGGGATGGTAATTCACTTTCTGCGTGGACTGATCCATTGATATTAAAGTGTATAGTACAAACAAAGACTTGATTGTACAGAAAAAAATACACATGTGGGAGTTTGCATGTTTCGAACCTCCAAAAACATTAGTTAGGTTAATTGGCTCCGCTAGAAATTTCCCTTGGTACATGTGGAAAAATAGCAACACAACCAATATGCAGCACTGTGTGGATGCATAGGAAATATAACATAGAATAAAATTAATATAAAAAAGTACTCATGTCACTCCCTTGTCAGACATTTGTGAAACCAAAAACTGCACAAGTTTGGTAAGGTGGAAGAGCTGGTTGGCAAAAGGAACTCTAAAAGGGACAATCAGACTTTTTCAAACTGGTTCTTTAACTTGCCAAAAAATTACAGATTTACAGAATACAGAAGACAGAATAGAAGTCTCAATAATTCATGGCAGAACAGTTCTTGTTTTTTACATAGAGGATGCAGCTTCTTAGCTTTCCCCTAAATACCAATACCTCCAATATAGCAACTGGTATTCTATAGTCCGCAAATGAGAACTGATTGAGCAAATAGGAAAAGTTAACTGTTGGGGTATTATTTTAGACAACACAATAATTATGCAGAGTTTGTTCCCTATTAATTACAGGTACACCAGTTGCAGAATCTAATTGACCCCGGAGTCTATATAGCTTCTATATGGTAGTAATTAAATGGATGAGTTGGCGGCTCTGCCAGATTTGTTACATTTTATCATGGTGGTGAGGGAAGCTGGTGTGACCCTTGGGAAACATGGACCTAATTGCATTTACTCTTCCTATCCTATAAAACCAATGAGTATATTTCCTATACAAGATATTAATAGGCCTCAGAACAACATTTGACCCAATATGGGACCTTTCCAATCACAAAAAATTGGACAATCTTAGCAGTAAAACTGCAGAAGGATATATCCTCAGAAAACTGCACCTTTACCTTCTCATCCAGAATTTATAGTCACAGCTTTTATACAGCAGTCATTCAAAAATATATGTTTATACACATTTCTATATTTATTTGTATTCAAACGGTTCACTCTGTTAAGATAAAAATAAAATGAAAATAAATAGAAATCTACATATTGCACACAAATACGTAGTTTTAAAAAATATATAATTACTTCTCTCTGTTGTCTGGTAGTCTGTTAGCTATTCAGCAATGCAGATGAAGTCATTTAATTTTCAGAGTACATCTACTTAATAAACCCATCAATCTCTCTATTCAGTGCAATGCCAGAGGTCAATAAACCAGGAACAATTGTCACTCTAGATGACAAATGAGAAAGTTGAACTAACCCAAAACCATCACTAAAATTACTATTTATTTAAAAAAAAAAGTCTTTACTGTATCCAATCATTTTGTTTATAAAAAAAAATAAGATCACAGTTTACTTGATATTAATTTATTTTCTAATTTATATGTATCAGGCTGGTGAAAATCAGGCAATATTCTCCTAGTGTAATCTATTGTATAAAGATTGTAAGCTCTTTGGGCCAGCATACTCTACTCTCCAAGGGTGGAGAAGATACACTTTCATGAGTGAACCTGGGTGATCAACCAAACCTGGAATGGATCTGGTCCAGGATTGGAAACATTTGCTAACAAATAGCTATTGACTTTTAAAAAAACTATTCCAGCTTTGCTGGATCACCCCGCTTCACTGATGAAAGTGTGTCCTCTCCAGCCTTGCAGAGCTTTAATAAATCAGGGCTATTGGTTGTATCTGTCCATCATTTGCACCCTTTACATAATGTACAGTGCTGTGTAATAATTTGGTGCTTTATAAATACAGGTTTTTAATAATTTTAAAATAAATCAAATGAAAAAACACATTAATTATATTATTTACATTTTATTTTTATAAATTTAAACTGATCAGAATGTTTTCCCTAGACCTTAATAAAAGTTTTGAATGACACAAATATATTAGGCAAGTGTAGACTAACATATTCAGCTGTACATTTGCAAATCATTCACTTAGCAGTAATCTCCGCCAAGTTATAATGGGCACCTTCAAGTGTCAATGTCGAAAATTCCTTTGATGTGCATGACGGCAATGAATCTGGAGGAACAGGTTTAAAGGGTGTTTGCTTCATTTGTGGATACTGAAGTGGAAGTCCTACAGATTAGCAATTGAAATAGTAAAGGTGTGAAGTGTTGAGGATAGAAGGAGACAAGTGTCCAAAGTCAATACAGGTATTGGTAGTAGTATGCTGTATCTTAAATTGGGTGGTGTAAAGGGTTCAATTTCAGTTACAGGTAGCAATATATACAGAAGCCAGTTGGGTTGATTTACTAAGGTTGTACACCTAGCAAAGTGAATTTTCCTCATGCAAAAGATATTTCACTTAGCCTAGGAAAAAAAGAAATTATTACTATCCAATCATATGCAAGGAAAATCCTGTTTAATTTATTTGCATGCATATGATTGGGTATTATTTGCCAAGTGAGCAATCACTTTCTTCATTGAGCTAGGTGAATTGTTTTTGGAAAATGATAATTCACATTGGGCAGTGAACAACCCACATATTTTAGTGAATCACCCCCCATTGTGTTTCAGGATTTGCGAGGTTGCACTGATTATATAGTGACAATGGGTGGAACCAAAGCATGCAGCCTGGTTTATCTCTTATATATCAAAGACACAGGCGGTAGAATGGGTAAGGCTGCGTACACACGTGCAATAATTGTCGTTGGAAATGAACGATCCACAACAGATCGTTCAATAATTGTTAACAAAAAAATTACACAACGACTGGTCAACGACACCGACGAACGAGGAATCTCACTGGAAACGATCAACCATCCTGGCGGATATAATTGGGCGACTAAAGACAGATATATAGATAAATATCTAAAGACAGACAGAAATTGTGATCCTGCCATCACAAACTGCATGCACAGTATAATTAGAAGCAATTAAGCATTTAAGTGCTTTAACTTTGTTCTTGAAGCATGAAGACTTGATGTTGTTATCTTGTCATGTTCGGATTCCTATTTCTTCTTTCTATTTTTTTTTAGTATTTATCTGTAAACTTATCTTATTGACCTCCACTTCAACTATGGTAAAGTTCTGCATTTCTCTTGTGATTATTTCTGGAAATTATCCCATTTATATAAGTCTCTGGGGATGGTGAAAAAAAAACAAAACTTCAGATTTCATGCTAGCAGTGTAGTATCTGGAATACAACTGCATGCAGCTGCATGCATTGTTTTCTTTATCTGTTTGCTATTAATAAAGAAAACTTATAATGGTGTTAATTTGGTTTTATTTGAATTCTTTTTGAAAGTTTATAAATTTATACACTGATTTTTTATTATTGTATTACTTGTTTAACTTAACTTCATAAATAAATATCTCTTAGATTGTAAGCTCTTCGTGGCAGGGTCCTCTCCTCTTCTTGTGTCACCCTCCGTCATTTGCAACCCCTATTTAATGTACAGCGCTGCATGATATGTTGGTGCTTTATAAATCCTGTTTATTATTATTATTGTTGTTGTTATTATTATTATTATTATTATTATTAATAATAATATCACAAGGTGCATTACTCTTTTCATGGAGCATACTGGGCTTTCTTAATAGAAAAACCGGGCACTGTCTAAATATTGTTTGATGCTTCTGCAGAAGAAAAATGCAGGCCAGTCTGCTATAACTAATTTTATTCTTTGTATGCATGAAATTTAACTGGTTCTCTTCAGATTTCGATTAATTGTGTAAACTATTCAAAAAGCAGAGTTGCAAGCAAGCTTAAAACGGAACTAAAACTCTACTTTACAAAAATGTGTGACCAGGCAGGGTTCAATTGCAAAAAGAGGGCCAGGCAATGTCCCTTCTGCACAAAGCATTCTTACCAGTCTGTTCGCTGTCTCATTTATAAGATTCACTGAGCTGCTCTTGTGCACATCCTGGCTTCCTCTGCAGGTGCCAGGGCTGAATAAAGGCCAATCCAGTTGGCCAAAAATGGGAATGAAGAAGAAAAAAATGGAAAAAGATGGTGGTGCCTGTGACAGGAGAGTACTTCCGCTGATCCCTCAATTCCTCTGTGGCTTTCCTGGATTTGGTCCTCCTGTGCTGTCCGGTTATCTGTCTTCGTTCTGGCTACAGAAGTGGTGGGGCTTCACCCTTCTTTTTTAACACCCCCCCCCCCATAAAAATATACCTACAAGTTAGCTTAGGTCCACTTTAAGAGAAAATCAATAGAAGGAAAATTTGTGTCACAAGCTGGCGAAAGAGAGAGGGATTATTTAGCTCTTAAAATCTATATTTTAGGTACAGTATGTCATACATACCAAGCATCTAATAGTTTTGACAATAGTTTTGGCTTTTAGGATTCATGTGTATGAAGAAAACTATGCAGACATACGAGGGGGTGCTGAGAAGTTCCTGGCTTTGCCCCCTTTCAGATGAAATAGAAAAATGAGTGTGGGGGCATATGACAGTCTAATATCTTAGTAGATAACTGTGGAAATATCAGGTCTTTGCGATTCTTGAAATTGTTTTTTCTTTTAGTGAGAAGCTGTGATGGCAGAGGCACACGCAAGTTTCACATCGTTGGAGTTACGGGTCGTAATGAAGTTTTTGTTTCTCCAGGGAAAATCAGCAAAGGACATTCACACTGAGGTGTCACAAACACTGGGAGAGAAGTGTCCTTCCTACAGCACTGTCTAAACCTGGATATCTCGTTTCAAGACTGGGCATTTCACCGTTGAAGATGAGCCCCGCATTGGGCGCCCCCCAACCTCAACTGACCCGGCAACCTGCGATGCTGTCCATGAGCTGATCATTGAGGACCGCCGAATATCTGCAAAAAAGATAGCCCAGATACTTAACATCTCATGGGAGCGGGGTTTGTTATCATCACTATCCTAAACATGCGTAAGCTTTCAGCGAAGTGGGTGCTGAGATGTTTGAACAGTGATCAGAAGAAGGAACGAGTTGAAGCATCCAAAGCAGTTTTGGCCCATTTTGAAGCTACACAGGACTTTTTGACTAGGTTAGTGACTAAGGATGAAACCTGGCTACACATCTACTATCCTGAAACCAAGGAACAGTCAAAGGAATGGCGCCACAGCGCGTCCCTATGGCCGAAGATGTTCCGAACCTAGAAATCAGCCAAATAAGTCATGATGTCCATTTTCTGGGACAAAGACGGTATTCTGTTGGTGGACTACCTACCTCAGGGCTCTAGTATCACCAGACAGTATTATGCTAATCTCCTGGACCAGCTGAAGGAGGCAATTAAGATGAAACGCCGTGGAAAGTTGACCAAAGTGATCCTTTTCTTGCAGGACAATGCTCCTGCGCACACATCCAACGTTGTGGCTGCCAAATTGAACACCCTGGGTTTCCAATTGGTCCACCATCCCCCCTACTCACCTAACCTGGCCCCTTCGGACTTTTATCTGTTCCCGATTTTGAAGAAACACCTAAAGGGGCAAGGTTTTGAAGACATTTCTGACGTCAAAGATGCTGGTTTGCGGCCCAACCAAAAAACTTTTATTTGAACGGTCTAGAAAAGCTGCAACTACGCTGTACCAAGTGCATCAGTCTGAGGGGGGAATATGTTGAATAAATGTATTATTTCATAACTCTGGCTCTCTTCTTTCTGGGCAAAGCCAGGAACTTCTGAGATTCCTTTGATGCCAGGGCGCTTCTTTCGCACCTTGTCAGCTCTCTTCAGTTGTATAAGCCAATAGTTTTGGAGTGCCTGTATTCTTTGAATAGTGTGGCAGCATTATAAAATTGAATAAAAAAAAATTAAACCAAATCTAAAAGGCTGAGCTCGCTTTTGAGAGTTTAGATACTCATTTATTATCATCTCTAGAATGGAATACTTGGTGTGGAGATACTGTATAGTGCAGCTATTGTAAAATCATTATATAGCTCTTTCAAACTTGAAACACTGAAGTCTACAGTGTTTAAATAATCTAAATAATCTAAAATAAAATAATAATCATTATAAAATAGGCTACAGAAGAGTTTCAGTTACTCCTAGTAGTTCTTTACAATTCTACACAGAACAAAGAAACAAGGAGAGGTGACTTTGGAAATTCCAGCAAGTCTGCATCCCTAGGATGAGATTATTTGTTCATTTTGAAATCATATGCTTCCTCTATGCACAGCACCACCTAGTGGGAGAGGCTGCACATTTGTAGGGGGGCAAGGGATGTCAGATTTCATCTCTTCCTTGATCACTTAGGCCTAGTACACATGAGCAAATCTGTTGCCAACTTGCACTTGATTGGCCATTCCAACTGGTCTAAAAACACTACAGAAATGTGTACAAGACTATGCCCTTACAATCAATCCAATCACAAGTAATTGGAATTCTGATGAACTTAAAGCGAACCTAAACTGAAACATGAAAATAAGGCTTCTGTGCCTCTATGCCTGAGCTAAAGTTCTACGTAAGCTGCACGTTTTTTGAGTTTAGAAAGACTATTCCATACCTCATTTGGCTAAATTTTCCATCTGGCCACTCCCGCTGAGACTTCCACTGCCACAGCAGTGCTATAAAGGCCATTAGTGCTCAATGGAGAGCTCAATGGAGGTTGCTTTGCACCCATCTTCAGGGTCATGTGATGTGATCTTAGTGGATCTTAGAAGACCAAGTCTCAGCCATCGACCAATCACAGATAAAAAATCACTGGCTAGATGATTGGTTACAGAGCTTAGGCAGTGAGAAAGCACCACGTGCAGTGAAGTGATAGTTTAGGCTTGCTTTAATTGCTTATATACACAATACAAACTGTGTACTTTCAATTGAAATTGACCAACATTTCTGGTCTATCAACAACCGACTGGAACCCAAATTGGTATGGTATGATTGGTCAGCTTTGAATCCCTTTCAGATTTATTTCACATCCTTTTTTTGTTGGATCAGAAGGTGAAATTAGGCCATGTGTACCAGTCCTTGGAATAGCCTGCACTGACACACAGAAAGAGCAAAAACCATACAACCATTTTTAAGGTTGATGTGATGAATGCTATTACTTCTTTACAATTGCAATGAGATTTTGTTAGCATATAAAGACTTTTTATTTATTTCATGGTTTCATTAACTTACATACTTTTTATACTAATATATCTGTTACATGCAGCTTGCAAAGCATCCTGAATGTTTAAATAAACTCCAAGTGCCTGCCTGTGTGTTTACAACCTGTGTGTATCTAATTAAGATGTTCCTATTTTATTTAGGAGAAATGGTGCAAATTTGTCTTACCTCCAAGTTATCAGTTTCTTTTTTATCAAAGAGCTGCAGAAAGAATCTGTACATAGTATTTGTCTAGCTTGAGGCTTGCCATCTGCTGGCAACAAGTGGTAAACATGAAATATTTGAATGCATGCTCAAAATAAATAAAACAGTTTAAATGTACTTATAACCAATGAATCTAGTAAAAAATAAATAGGAGTTTTTAAAATAGTTTAAGGAATAGCGCTATGATCTTTACCCCGGCACACATGTGCCTTTAAAGATGAGTCGTGTTCTAAACAATGCTGCTTTGTTTAGCACCAGATTTTGACAAAAGAAAAGCTACAACAGTCTTGGGCCGAGCAGTGTGCCATACAGTACAGCAAGTCAGCCATTAATAACCAGGCTTCTGTAGAACCCTAAAGATTTTTACAGATATTTCTACAGATTCCTTAAATTGTGAGAAATGACTACAATGCTCTCCAGCTTGACGATGTCTGAAAAGTTTTAACACTGAAGTTGAAAAAGCCATCAGCATGGGATAACTGGAGATTTTCATCTCCTAGGTAAGTGAGACACTAGGTAGTGTCTATGGCACTACAATGACAACCAATGTAATGTATACTCTTCCACCTGACAACCAATGTCAGGAAGCATTACACTAACTACCAACAAAAAGGGGCACTACAATGGTGCCCAATGAAAGGTGCATCCTTCTAACTGACTACTAATATAAGGATGAGCCTCAGTGACCACCAACGAAAGAGGAAGTCTCTCCACTAGTGTTGAGCGAACCGGAACTGTAAAGTTTCTGGTCCGTACCAAACTTTACAATTTTGGGTACTTGAACCCGAACTTTGAGCCGAAGTTCGGCTGAACCCGGCGAACCTGTACTACCAGGTGTTCGCTCATCCCTACCCACCAACCATTATTATTAGTGTTAGGCGAACCCGAACTGTAAAGTTCAGGTCCGTACCGAACTTTACAATTTTGGGTACCTTAACCGATCCCCAACTTTGAGCCGAAGTTTAGCCGAACCCGGCGAACCTAAACATCCAGGTGTTCGCTCATCCCTACTCCCCACCTATCACCAATGCTTTACTAAACTCCAACTACAATGACCACCAGCATAAGGAGACACTATAATGGCTATCAATGTAAGAGACACTCTTCACACCTACCACCAATGCTAGAGGGCCCCTATGCACTAAACACTAATGTGCCTTACGATGATTGCTAGCGTGATGGGGCCCTTTTGGTAGACTATCAATATCTACCAATGACTACCAAAGCAAGACGTCCTGTCCACATTGATCACCAATATAAAGTTAAATATAAAAATATAATATTACTTCCTAATATAATTGAAGAATGTGTGTATAGAGGTGTTAAAATGTATTAGTCTTGGATATCAAACTATTTATGTACCATTTTTTATTCCTGTATTTGCTGTATTAAGTTTAATATCCACAACATCGTTCCCCAACTGGGGTTAAATGGAATTTTAGGCTTCTTCCAGAGCTTGCTAGGGGTTCCTTGAACAATGACCAATTTGTACCGTTAGAGTCAGTTTACCTGACACCAATTATCTTTTTGGCTATCTGTAGGGGTGACATTCTTCCTACTAAACCACCGCACTAATATACTGTGAGCTGTGGATGTAGTGAATATAGGCGGGGGTTCCCTGATGAACTGAACAATATTTAAAGGGTTCTCCCATGTTAGAAAGTTGAAAAACACTTTGGGCTTGATATAATAAATCTGGAGAAGATACACTTTTATCAGTGAACCTGGGTGATCCAGCAAACCCGTAACAGATTATTTAAGTAAGTCATTTGCTATTTCTTAGCAAATGTTTTCAATCCTGGACCAAATCCATTCCAGTTTTTTTGGATCACTAAGGTTCACTGATGAAAGTCTATCTTCTCCAATCTTAGAGAGCTTTAATAAATCAGGCCCAATATACTAATTGCACTAATTTACCACAAGCTGTGGAAAAAAAGTTTTAATTAGGAAACCAGAAAATCATTTCAAGGGTTCCACTTGGTTAAAAAAATATGAAGAAGCTGAAACTAGGGCTGTTGTAGGGAAGGTATAGATTGAAAGGAATGGGGGCAAGGATTCCCTGCATCTACTATACCTGTAACATTTTACACAATTTTACACAAATCCTTTTTAAATAAGTTCACGTTTTCTGCTATGACTTTATAAAAGTAAAGGTGTAGTCTCCTTTTACAATCATTAAAACACAACAAAACACATTTTAGCGCATGGAAAATCCATAACATTTGACATCTGCCAAAATGAGAGGAAAAACATAAAAGCAATTGCGTGATTTTGTTAGGTATGAAAAACAAATGGCAAAGAGCCTCAGAATTAGATCTAATCAGACACTAGAGAACCCCTAGTCACTTTTTTTAGCAGTAATACTCTGAGACTAGCTGTCTCTGGTAAGTGCATTTTCATTTCTTTTGGCAGGTATATACAAGTAGACTTAAATTTAAAGACGGCATGTAGCTCCTATTTGAATGTGTTTTTTGCTGCTGATGAAGCATGTAACACAAAATCGACAGAGCGTTCCAGCTGCTACGTGGCTAATGTGTAAAACACAAAATCAAAACATTTCCTATTTCCCATTACAATGTTACAGTACTTGCCATCGTCTCTTGAAGAGAACCTATCATGTAAACAGTAAAACTTAGAAAACTTACCATTGTTATTGTAGCCTGAGTGAAAGATGATATTATTATTACACAGTATTTATATAGTGCTGACAAATTACCCAGCGCTGTACAAAGTCTATAGTCATGTCATTAACTATCCCTTAAAGGGGCTCACAATCTAATGTCCTTACCATGGTCATAAATTATATATATATTATATATTGATATAATATTAATGATATACATAATGATATATTATGTATATCAATAATACAGTCTATGGTTGGGGGGGAAGCCAATTAACCTAACTGCAAGTTTTTGGAATATGGGAGAAAATAGGGGGACCTAGAGAAAACCCACACAAACGTGGGGGGAGCCGGCAAACTCAATGCAGATAGAGTCCTGGCTGGGATTTGAACTTGGGACCTAGTGCAAAACCTAATGCAAAAACAAAGACCATAGGGCTAACCTCTGAGCTAACCGTGATGCCCTATGATATATCTGGACTCATACATAACATTTATTAGAAATTACAGATTCGGGGTTGACAGTTCAGAGTTCCTGGCAGCACTTACCCTATTCTCCTTCCCAGTGCATACTACAGTCTAAGGTCTCCACTACAGCATATAGGCACATTCTAAAGCCAGGGTGTTTTTTACATTACAATTAATTGTATAGTATATAGCTGTTTTTTAGTGTTTGGCCCCACCAAGGAGGAGTGGGACCGCTTTCCTACATCACAAGTCTATACAATCCATGTATCTTGGAGCTAATAGGCTCAGATGTATGAGAACCTATGTTTTTGTATTTGGGAAGTATAAAAAAGAAGGTCCAGTGGAAAGTTATGAAACCTTTGTAGTACTGCTTAATGGTACTTTTTGCATAATTGTATCCTTTATCCTTTTTTTTGTAAAGCATACCTAAATTTAGAATTTTCGCTTTACATAAAAGGGTAGACAATCCTGTTATTTAAAGTAAAAAGTTTGTTGTGTTTCTTTTTATATGCAACACTCTTTTTTTTGGAAAAAAGAAAAAGGGAGCAGCACCGCCTTCTTAAATCTCGATCAAGAATGAATGGGAGCGCAGAGCCTCCCGGGATACCTACGTCACTCATCCCAGGAGGCTCTTGGCTGCTCTTTCTGCACATGTGAATTTATGACGTAGGAAGAAGAATGCAGAAGAAGAAACCTGGAGGTCCCACTGCACCGGGCTGAAGACGGATACCGGATTGATGCGGGACCCGATGGAAGAAACTTTCTGATGGACAGACTGATCTGTGGGATTGAGGGTAGTTATGACTTATTGTTTTGGTCACCATGTAGTGCAACTTGAAACACTGTATCAAGGACTGGCAATAAGGAAAAGTCCTGATCCCACAGGAAGCCCACACTGACTTTAGGAAACTCTACAGGCACTAAACAGAATAGGCAAAGGCCTATGCTGTCTTTTACATACTGTTGATTTATTCGTATTTGTGCAAAATCATTGCCTGCCAGTAATTTTACCCATACTCAAGTGCCAGTAATTCAGGGAAATGTATTTCTTTTTATGTTTTTGCATTGCAATTTCATTAATTTGTAGAGTTGAGTTTCCAAGAATACAACAGCCGCAGTTAGCACTGCTTTCTCTAATCCAATGTACAGCCCAGCTAAATCCATAATTGAACAAGGCAAATTCTAATAGCAATCCAATAGGTCTAATAGGTGAATACAAACTGTAAAAAGAAAGGGTGAGCAGAACATCTATTTTATAGGCCAAATGTGCTTGTACATTGAAGTACGATTTATTTCCACTCATCATTGGATTAAGCCGATGGGAAGGTCAATCATGCGTGACCCCAAAAGTAGGGCCAATATATGCCAGCCTACATTTCCCAGCATTCCTACATTACAGTGGAAATCATGGGTCTTCATTAGGAATAAGGACTTACAGTCAAAGCAAGTGGGTGGTAATAAAATGTAGGCCTGATTTATTAAACCTCTCCAAGGCTGGAGAAGATACATTTTCATCAGTAAACCTGAGTGGACCAGCAAACCTGGAATGGATCTTGTCCAGGATTGAAAACATTTGCTAACAAATAGCAATCTAATTTTGAGAAATGCATTCCAGGTTTGTGGGATCACCAAGGTAAACGTGTGTCTTCTCCAGCTGCAAAGAAAATCAGGTCCAGTGGATCCTCTTAACTTCCAAATCTACCCTAATCAACATGATAGTTTTAGGAAGTTACCTACCGGTAGTTCTGTTTTGTCAATTGTTGAGCTTTAAATTCAGTTTACATACAGCATTCCAGATTCTTTAAAAAAAAGTTTTAATTTCTTAAAAAAAAAAAAAAACATAAGCATAAAAAAACATTACTGGTGTGTCATGTATTAATAAATATTAATTATTTATTATTGGCTATTATGTAATTAATATGCATCTATAATTATTAATAACAATTATAATCATGTTTAATTATTATTTACTTTTGTAATGTTCTTTTATCAGTAACTGATTTCACACAAAATAAAAACATTGTTGCACTGTCTCTGTATAATATTTTCTATAATAATATAGGAAAACGAGTACATAGAAATTAAAAAAGTAAGAAAAAACAAGGTTAAGCCAGAAGTAAGTTTATTAAATAGTCTTTTGTCTATAGGCGTTGCATTTCTGCAGACAGTATAAAAAATGCTTGCTCCAAATTAATTCAGGTTAATCTCACTGACTATTTATCTTCAGATGACAAAAGCATTGCTGCACACAGCATATTTTAGTCTCATGTCATATACTCCGACTCCTTACACATGATAAATGGTCAAAGTGTTCTAAAACTCCTACCTTACATGATAAAAAAAACAATTGACGCAACTTGCCTAGACAGCTTTTATCCAAAATCAAGGGTCAGTCACTCAGAAAATTAACTATTTACTGTGCACATTTT
>NC_092858.1:21491854-21514324 GCF_032062135.1 Pyxicephalus adspersus
CCTCCAGTTATCCAGACATGGAAGGGAGTGGTCTACTTGAAGCTGGTCCGTAGTGGACCAGCGGGAATGATGCAGGAAATGGAAAGCACGATAAACACCGTTCTCAATCCAGATCCTATATATCGGGTCTCTTCTGCTAGTTGGGAACTTGGGGCTGTGCACATTTTCTTAGTGATGAAGTTTATTTTATGTGGATTGGGATAAAAATGTGTTGAGAGACAGATGGATGATTTCCAAGATTATCATATTAGAGGATAGGGCTCATAGCAAAAATAGCATTTCAATGGCAATCCTTCTTGATTTTATGTGTTACCTTCACAATTGAATTAATAATCAAAATTTTAACTTATGAAAAAACTATTAAGCTCACTGATTCTGTGTTCAAATACAAAAAAAATAGCATCTCTGCATACATTTTGATTGCCTTTTGATAGACCTATAGGTCTGTTTATTATTAATAGGGTCGATGGCCCTCTATGATTATTGGATACTTGGTCTTTCTACATCATTGATCCATCTGAACTCACCCATCTCATTGGGCCTCATTTATAAAACCGAACTCAAACATTCCCTGGTGGGAATATATTACTGCCTTTGAAAGACATGGACCTGGAAGATTCCGACGAGAGAATGTTTGAGGTAATGTCTGATTACATGTTTTATAAATTAAACCTTTTGTCTTTGTCCTATTTTCTTTTTTTTATTCTATAATTATATTTTAATCACAAGGCAACTGCAAGCTACTATCAAATATTGTCTAACAATACAATGAATTGCATGCGGTATGTTTTGATTGTAACTGTTGTAATCTTTAGTTCTTGCAATAAAAATATTGAAGTGGAATTGTTGTGTTTCTATGGGTAGGATTTAGATGAATAGCCTGTGATCTCCTGATTTGAACAGCTTTGTTCCGTACATATTGGACTTTACAATGATATTCCCTATTACATGCATCAGAGAGTTCACTATGTATTTACAAGCCCGCACATTGCACTCCTCACAACAGACTCAATGAGCGTGTGCCAGGCACAAAGACGCATGGCTCCGTCATTTCAATCCAAACAAATCCAGTTTGCCAGCACTGCAAATGAAACATCCAAAGACAGTCTTAGTCAAGTTCACTTGGATGCCTTATATGAAGTGCTGGCAATACTAATTTTAGAGCTTCCAATGCACCCCACATCCATCCTGTGCTCGAACAGGCAAGCTTTTGCTGGAGGATATTTATAAACACAGATAATTAATATACTATGCTCCTTCTTAAAGCAAACCAGGGGCATTGCTAGTCTTATAACACTGTTTTTACTTAGCTTTGGCATAGGTCCACTTCCACTGTGCCACTGTAATATAATAATTATTTAGTTACTTGATGCATTTTTTAATATAAAAACAAAAAGAACATGTTCTCTCACCCAGCCAAGGAGGAGAGTCTTTTAGAAACTGTAAATAAATGGCAAAACATGTTCTTTTCATTTTTAGGGTTGAGTTAGAATCACACTCACTATGCCTATTAGAGTCAGTCCTGGCAACTGATGTCAATGGGAATGAGAAAAGGAAAATTCCTAAACTTTAAGTTGTTACAATGCAGTTCTACTGACAAATATCTAAGACAGTGTTTCTTGGCTTTTTTAACATGGGGAAACCCTTTGAAATAACTTTCAGGTCTTCAGGGATCCCTCCAATAATTACTATATCTGCAGAACACAGTATGTTAGTGTGGTGGAAAGTAGGAAGAATGCTTCCTATATGGCTAAAAGAAAGTCAGAGATACCCAAAAAGATCATTGGTGTCAGTTAAACTAACGTGAAAGTAACTGCTCATGCCTCAAGAAACCCTTAGCAACTTTTGGAGGAACCCCTGAGAAACACTGATCTAAGAAAAGATTTCCATCCCCTTTCTTCTCACTTTGTTTTGTTATTCAGATATTCAGTTTTTTGTAAGGGTGAGTCGATGGTTCAACTTTTTAATCTGGGCAAGATGGTGCTTTTGGCTATTTGACCTTATGCTGGAGTCAAGATGGGCTGATGTTTTCCTGGCCATTCATTATAACAATGGGCCACTTAAATCTTAATGCTACCTCTACATTTTCCAAATGTGTTCCATTTAAAATGTCAGGAACTGGCATAAAATCATATAAAGTTCTCAATCAGAAAGAAAAAAGCTAATTGCCAGGACCAAAGGTTGAATCATTGACTCACCCTATACATTAAAGACATTCCATTAAACTGAATATTTTACTAACAACAGAAAGTGAGAAGAAATCTCCCCAAAGTTAGGTAAATCCATTTTTTATACAGTTCTCAGTGGAATTAATGCCCCTAAAGTAGATTTTCTTCCTGATGATGAACATTTGGTGATTTGACTTTATGCCAGTTTCAAGTTTGCCTGGTGTTTTAGGACACGGTTGGAAATATAAGTAGATCCAGAATAAATACCATGAAATGTTAACATTTAAGTGGCCCTTTTTTATGAAAGGCCAAGAAAATATTAACCTATATTGCTATATTGAAATCGGCATAAGGTCAAATAGCCAAAAGTACAGCATCAGAGAAAAAAAGAGCCATCTTGCCAAGACCAAAAGTTGAACCGTTGACTCACCCCGTATATTAAACATATTTCATTAAACTGAATATCTGTTTGTCACCAGGTTCACATATCAAGCAATAATTATGGCATGACCAAAGGCCATAACCTAAGTCGTAAAGCACGTGTAGCATACTTTGCAGAAAAGCTCTGCCTGCACGCTCTCAATCGCTTTAGTTGCTTCTCAGATTTCCTTTTTATTGAACACTGATTCAATCATGATTATATTTCTCAAATGTTTTACATAGAGCCACAATATGTATATTCTCAATACACATTCCTACAGAATGATCGGCACTTATAGCAATCCCTGGCACACAAAAGGCTGACGATTTTCTCTTTATGAGTTTGCTGCTCGTGTTTCTCCTGCCCAAGTGCTGCCTGGCACTTATTTTTTATGCTTTTTAATACCGTCCTACTATACTACAGATTTAATAGTCCTTATGAGCATGGAAAAGTTTACTCAAGATGTGAAATCCTTTCAATGCACTGAACAAAGTATTACAATAAAATATTACTGTAATAGGTGGGCAGTGACTAGTGTGTGTGGTTTGGCTCCCTTTCCTCTTTGAAAGCCGGCTCCCAGCTCTTTCATGCTTCTGTTTTTACAATGCCCTTATGTCAGAAAGTAAATTCTGCAATATATGTCATCAAGTTTCCTGACAGTTAAGAAATGTTTAAAGCAAACTTGTCAATATAGAAGATGATATTGCTGACATGCTTTTAATGGTGCAAACTGTGGAGTTGTCATCTTCATCCTTGCTTTATGGGACAATAATCTAGAACAAGAATGCAACCAATAAGGCCGGAACTTTTCAGATTCCAAAATGCTGATCTCCAGGCGAATGTCAACTACCCCCTCCGCTCCCCATCCTATCCCCTCCCTTCTACCCCACTCTAACTAATCGTCCTGAGTCTTTTCTTTCCTTCTTTTTATATAGGGACATTAGATTGTGAGCCCCTTTGAGGGACAATTAGAGACATGACTATGGACATTGTAAAGTGCTGTATATGTTGGGGCTATATAAATACTGTATAATATTAAAAATAATAATAGACATGGTCCTTTTATGGATGTCTACACTGCTGCCCCCAGTGATGGGGTTCTTGCAGGGTTCATAAGAGGACACAATAGGGGACTGTTGGGGACCATTTGCGCTGGATCAACAGTCATCCGCCCCAAAAAATGTTGCTGATAAGGGATCTGAATGGTGAACTTAAGGAGGTATAAGGAGTAGGCATCTAAAAATAGACCAGGATGGAACACCAGTACATTGTTTAACAATTGAGAAGTATATCTTGAATTAGGAAACTATGTAGAATGGGACAGAGAAGGTGGGGGAAAGGGGTTATTATTTGCCTTTAAGGATAAATCTTAACTTTTCCAAGCCAGGGACTTATTAAAGGAAACCTATGCAAGGCTATTGACATTACATTTTACATATTCTTAAAACTGAACCCCAGTAAAAAAAAGTTTTAAACAGTTGGAGTGATTCTACCCTTCCACTGTAATTGTTCAGTGGTGATAGAACCAAGTAAAATAAATCCTATTCCTCGTTCCTGTAGCTGCCAGCTCTCTTCTCTGCTGCCCGATGCTTTGATATGTGGTTGGCTATTGGTATGAACCTGTACAGTGCAAGGCTCATAGACTGTCACAGAAGGGATGATGTAATTGGTCAGACCTGGAAAGACTTCTAGCCTGCATGGCACAGTCTAGTGAAGCAAAAGAAAGATGCTACTGTGATAGATATTACTGTGTAAATTTTACCTACAGTAAGTTTTACTCATTCTTTTTTTCTTTTTTTTATCATCCCCTAAACAAAAAGAGCTATTAATTCTTAATCCTTAAACAGTTTACAGTTGTTTGGTCTCTCAGACTTCAAGCATTCTATCCTTTTTGGATGTCAGGGACCACTAAATTTACAGACCCCGGAGCGTGCATGCGCTAGGAGCTGTGTGCCACTCAAAGGGAAAGAAACTTCCCCCAGAGTGACGTCATGATGCCAGAACCCACCGACTCTCCCAACACACTTCTGAGCCTACGATGGGCGGTGGGTGGGTAGCACAGAGATACAACCCACCTATCGCCCTGAGCCTGCAATGCATACGGGAGATACGGTCTGCGGCTCTGGCCGATGCGTCCCCCAAAGCGGAGTCCTTCTCCTGACCCTGCTGAGGAGGCCAGAGCCGCAGACCACGAAAATTTTTAGACCACAGGTTGAGGACCACTGCTTTAAATGTCTTATAAGACTTACTAATACAGAATGTAGAATTAAATGAGGACATGGAGAGCAATATCAATTTTAGATTTATTTTTTTATTTTTAGAGCTAGGTGGTCCAAAATATGGCACCCCGGGTCAGACCATAGGTAGCAAAGATTTTCTGTTTAACCTGTTTGTGGTCAGTGGCAGCAATCCTGCATCTGACACACAGCAGCTTGTTTCTTGCTGCTGTATGTTTCAGCTGCTTGCACTTTATAACTGCAGTAATTTGCCCCAATTTCACCCCATTGACATAAAACTGGGAGGTCTACAGTAGCATAGTAGCAGGAATCTCTGTGAACTCATATCTGTTAAAAGAAACCCCCTTTAGATCCATTCTCAGTCAGATCAATGTTTCGCGTTGTGGCCACATATCTTACCTTATGGGTAGCATATTTATTTCAATAGCCTGACAATTAGAATAGAGTAAGAAAAGGAGGAGGCTTTTTAGTGGCAACACTGCAAAGAATAAATTGTTTGGTGTTGTGTGTAGTGAACTATATTAGCCCCTTTGCTAGGCATAGCCCAACTAAACTAAATAATACAAAGTGATACAGCATGCTATAAAGCCAATGTACAATACCACATTGAATTGAATAATCATAATAATATTATGTCTCGTAAACCCGACGCATTTCGTCCAGTGGCTTTCTCAGATGACTTTGTATAGAGACTTATATGGTTTGTTGATAGCTGCTGAAAAAGGTTTTGTTTTGTTTCGTTGTAAGTGGGAAAAAAGTGATTTGTGTGCTATAACTGGCTGCGGTCGATAGCCTGCCAATGCACCACAATGTAGTAATAACTGGACAAGCATATCTGATTTATCAAAGCTCTCCAAGACTGGAGAAGATAGAATATCCTGGAAGAACCTGGGTGATACAGCAAATCTGGAATAGATCTGATCCAGGATTGAAAACATTTTAAGATGTCCATTCTAGGTTTGCTGGATCACCCAGGTTCTCACAGGAAAGTCTATCTTTTCCAGTCTTGGAGAGCTTTAATAAATCAGGCCCGTAGTACACCACAACACCCAGTATTTGTGTTACTGAGCAATCTGTAGCCCTGCAATATACAGTAGGTGAATTGGTAGCGCATGGTATTAGTGTGTTGGTTTGCATCGGCAATGCACCATAGTACATGCACTCTCATGTTTTAAAGTATCCTGCTTTAAAAAATGGACATTTTTTCTGATGTAATTACAACACATAAATCTGAATATGACCTTAATATATTTATAATAAATATATTACAGGAAAAAAAACTATAATTATGATTATCATTATAATCAAGCCAGCTTTAATTTTTGGTGTCTCAGTCTTTGCAGTCACCTGTGGAGTTTGGGAACACATTAAATATGGTGTTTGAGTTTTATCCACCTTGAGTGTGACATTTATTAGATATAATGTCAGACACAAAATATTATCTGGTGTATCTACATCTTCATTTTCAGTGGAAATAAAAACTTATCACAGATAAACATTAGTTACAAATCAAGTAAGTGCATGTGTGATGTCTAGACACTCGCAATGGGGGCTTGAAAAATAACAATGATATTAACGCTGCACATTAAGAGCAAACCGCATCCAGTCATAGTGAAGCTCAAGCAGTACATTCCAACTCAGAAATATATACACCAAGATCTAATCTGAGCAGCCGCTGACTTGAGAAAAGCAAAACATACTCCTACGTAACAGCCTATTCTCACACTGATCTGTATCCATCATCCTTTCAGATTTTACTGCTTCATGTCAAATAATGAACATGTCAGCATTACATTTTTACATGCAACATATATCTATCAATTTAAAATAGGACATTAAGTTATATAGCTTTCACCAAAAATCCATATTATGAAAATCTGATTGACTGCGTTGGGGTCAATAGACTATGAGATCCTACATGGGCCCTTCATGACTGTTAAGGGGGTCAATAGACTATGATCTCCTAGATGGGCCCTTCATGACTGTTAAGGGGGTCAATAGACTATGAGATCCTACATGGGCCTTTTATGATTGTTAAGGGAGCCAATAGACTATGATGTCCTACATGGGCCCCTCATGACTGTTAATGACCTAACTTTGCCTCATGCGTGCTTGCTATATAAATATAGAAAGGCTCTTTAGTTACCTAAATGCATAAAAAACTCATAGTGAATAGACTATGATGTCCTACATGGGCCCTTCATGACTGTTAAGGAGCTCAATAGACTATGATGTCCTACATGGGCCCTTCATGACTGTTAAAGGGGTCAATAGACTATGAGATCCTACATGGGCCCTTCATGACTTTTAAGAGGGTCAATAGACAATGAGATCCTACATTGGCCCTTCATGAATGTTAGTGACCTATCTTTGCCTCCTGTGTGCTGGCTATAGACATATAGAAAGGCTCTTTACTTACCTAAATGCATAAAAAAAACTCACAGTGAATAGACTATGATGTCCTACATGGGCCCTTCATGACTGTTAAGGGGGTCAATAGACTATTATGTCCTACATGGGCCCTTCATGACTGTTAATGACCTATATTTGCCTCCTGTGTACTTGCTTTAGAAACATAGAAAGTCTCTTTAGTTACCTAAATGCATAAAAAACCTAAATGCATTTAGTATAAAATGTACAAGCCTCAACATTTTATTATAAACCTAAGTAAGTTTATAGAACTATTTTACCAAATAAAAGCTTTGTCATTCTGTCCACCCAGTTTTGAGATGTTCTGGAAAAAAAGCATAGTTTTATCTGGCAAGCGATTAGGCCTGATTTCTCTCTGCTAGAGTTTAAAAACAATTACAGGTCTTTTACCCTACTCAATTATGTAGTTGGATGGCAGAAGTAGATACATCAAGATGATTAGCTTTCTATGTATCTATGTTCTCTATTCTAGTAAAGGTTCTGGGTTGTTGTTGCTACCTACACTAGCTAGGTATAATTTCTATGATTAAACTGCCCTACTGTTGGCTAGTTTTATGCTGTTGTATCATCAGCAGTATCCAGTTCTTTTATTAAAGCCCCAGTCTGTGTTCTTGGTCTTTTCGTTGCTTGTTAAATTGTCCTGCTGCTTGCCAGTTTTACACAGCTGTATCATATTTTTAGTGTGTACTCAGTTTGGCTAACTCTTCCTCATAAAAAAATGTCCTGCTGCTGGTCAGTTTTACACTGCTGTATCACCAATTTTTTCAATTCGTTAAAATATCTAATGTGAGATTGAATGAAATTAGCCAGCATTACTGTTAGCAATCTGTCCGCAGATCACCTGTCCAGCAGCATCCTCAGCTTACATTTTGCTGTGCAAAGATGTGTCTTTTTTAGCATCCCCTGCACTTTCTCTGAGGCTGTGCTCAGCTGAAAGGTATTTTAGGAAATGCAAACAGCCAATGAGCAGAGTAGTTCCTGATTCCAACCTTGTCCTGCTTTTGGCTGCTGGTTGTATAAATACCTTGCTGATTCTATACTGTACTTGCTGGATCCTCAGCCTTGTTACTTGTGAGTTGCTCAGTCACACCCTGCCATTTCATGCTCTTTTGGATTCCTGACATGTGCCTGTACCTGGATTACACTTGTCTGCCACCTGCTCTGTCCATCCATCCGCCTGGACTGTTCCTCCTGCTGTCATCTAACTGAGTACCTGATCTGCGCTGTCCCTACACCGGAGCCCTCTCTCTGGTTTGCCCTGGTGGGGAGAGCCTGGGGGCAACAACCTGGTGTTCTCCCTGCAGCAAAGTAGTCCGGTGGCCATTAGGGTCACCTGCCCATCATCCCTTGTGGGGTGCTACGGTGAAGACCGAGACACTTAGCCCCTGATTTATTAAAGCTCTCCAAGGCTTGAGAGAATACACTTTCATCAGTGAAGCTGGGTGATCCAGCAAATCAGGACTGAATTTCCTAAAAGTCATTAGCTGTTTGTTAGCAAATGCTTTTAATTCTGGACCAGATCCATTCCAGATTTGTTGGATCATTCAACTTCACTGAGGAAAGTGTATTCTCTCCAGCTTTAGAGAGCTTTCCTAAATCAGGGCCTTAGTCTCCACGTCCTAGGTAATCCCGCGTCACCTGCCAGGGGAGCAGCCCTAACAGTCAGGACGGTATTATAATAGCAAAAAAAGGCACAGACTTTGGCCAGTTTCCAAGTAAATATGGGCCTATTACAACTTGATATGATATATTGCATTGCTGTTAAAATGACTTCAAACATTTTTTCAAACTGAAATAAATTAGATTGATGTTATATTGGTGTATGTAAGCAAAGCTAGTTGCAAAAAGAAAAAAATCCTTTCACAGCAATGCAATATAGGTGAACACAGTAGATTATTTGTAAAAATTGTACGGTTCAGTAACACCACATCAGATCACAGCTTCTCCTAAACATGTTATTTAAAGGATTTGTGTATTTTCAGTGTTGACCCTCTCACTGCTGTACAGTATTTCTGAAACTTTACTTTTACACATTTGTATTTATGTATGTATGTCCCCCATGGTACTGCCTAGATGCACATTCCTTTTTGCCACTAGTTTGCCTATTAGCCCATGAAATTCCCACAATTTACTAACCAGATTCATCTCCTATAGAGTTACATGAGATTCACTCCTATATTTTGGTTTACTGAATGGTAAACAGTTTTCCCTGAACGCTTGCCAATTTGTCTTTTTTATATCTGTGTGTTGTAAAAGATGAACCTTTTAGAATGTTTATGTGATATTTTACAAATGCTTTCCTCTTTTTCCTGTATTAACAACTTCATGTAAAAGCTGCGTGCTGGGAATTCCTTATAATAAATTGTAAAAAAGGAATTTACTTGATATTTGATCACCCACAGTAAGCTACATCACAGAGACCAGCCACCGGACTGTGAATGCTAGAAGAAGATAGGATCCTTGTGCCACTGAACATCCATGCTGACAATCTTCTGTGTGTGCAGAGATTCATCAGGATGCATTTACAGAATGCTTTTTATATTATAGGAGCAGAGTGCTGTCGTGATTACTCAGCCTTTACCTTGCTTTATCTGGTGTTGGCACTGCATCATATGCAGCCAAATACATTCTACAAAGGTTTGCAGTTGTCTTGCATCGCAACAATGATATCACATACCTAACTGAGAGATTACGCCATACAGGCTGTGTCTGAACCCATTTTATAAAATTAATTTTTCTAGACACATTCATAACAGTTACTGGTTTATACAAAATTGCTGTAAAAAATATTTGTATTTAGCATGCTTATTTTATATAATTTATATGCATTTTTTGATACAGTGTATCAAATACAGAATACAGTATCAAATACAGAATACAGTGTTGGTTTTGTTTTTAAATAATATAGAAGAAGAATTAGAAATTAAAAGGAAACGAATACTTATGGCCTTACTTAAAGGAGATCTAAAGTCACAGTTCACACATTAGATTTTATAAAGAAATACCTAATCACACGCACGGATACAAGACTTTTCTAGAGCTGCCCCAACTCTCTGGAATGGTCTTCCTCATACTATTCGGCTTGCTCCTACTTTCTGCTCATTTAAATGAGCCTCCCTTTCTTTTTCTGTCTTTAGAAACCATCACTACTTCCCACCAATACATATCTCCCCTCCTATTGTGTGTGATACTTCCCCCACCTCCTAGACTGTAAGCTCTTCTGGGCAGGGTCCGCTCCTCTTGTGTCACTGTCTGTATCGATCTGTCATTTGCAACCTCTATTTATTGTACAGCGCTGTGTAATATGTTAACGCTATAAAAATCCTGTTTATCAATAAAAATAAATAGGAACAACAAGCACACCATCATAAGTGATCTCTTAGATTGTAAGCTCTTCAGGGCAGGCTCCTCACCTCCTCCTGTGTCACTGTCTGTATCTGTCTGTCATTTGCATCCACTAATTAATGTACACCCCTGTGTAATATGTTGGCGCTATATAAATACAAATATAAATAATATACAAATATAAAAGTGTAATTAAACTAATATTAATAAATACTAGTTATATATATAATTTTACATTACATACTCTGAAATGTATTAGTTGATGCAGTCAATCTGTGTGAAGGCTCTGGTGGGTTTCACCATTTCTGTCGGAACACTAGAGGTCAGCAGAGTAGCTGAAATGTCAGCTTCCTGTTTATAGGTAAACTACATATCCCATAATTCCTTGCATTGTATATCATGAATGTAGGTGTTTACATTTGTAGTCCCAACTGTAGGGTGGCTACAAATGAAGATATTCCAAACAGAGCATGAATTGTAGCCACACTCATTAAGATGAGTATCTATAAAATTAAAAAAAAAGTTTTATGGGGGCTAATTGAACAAACATATTGAGAACAACAAAAGGAAGAAAAGTATTGTCTACACATAAAACACATTTTTTTTAGTGATACTTTAATCATGTAACACTGCACAGACCAATGATGATGTCCTAAAATACAATCACTCAGTGCAATCAGATTTTTTTTATTGTTTTCACATTAATGACAGAAGAATGCTGTTTGTTTGTAGCTGGTAACTACATTGTGCACATCATCATCATTCCAAGCACTAATAGAAAAAATAACCTGCCACAAATATAGTAGCAGGAATGCACTGAAAACTCCTGTAAACAAACCAATTACTCATTTCTTGATTGGACGTTACAGAACACGGCACACATGTCTGATATTCTGCATGTCTAATGAATAGGTAAGGGATGAAGCACAAGAAAGATAGGAATTATCTATTTGAATTTGCTCGATCAATAATACACATAAAACAAAGCACTCTAATTGTAGTACCATGGGAGGCACATTCTAACTGACCCTTTGAAAATGTGGATAACAGTTTGTGTGCTCGGGATGGTAGCCATTGAAAACGTTTGTAAAAATTGATATTTGC
Source organism: Pyxicephalus adspersus (assembly GCF_032062135.1). Taxonomy (NCBI): domain Eukaryota; kingdom Metazoa; phylum Chordata; class Amphibia; order Anura; family Pyxicephalidae; genus Pyxicephalus; species Pyxicephalus adspersus. The sequence continues at coordinate 21,503,560 of NC_092858.1, forward strand.
AGATTTTTTTTAATAGAACAGAGCTGTAGAGGCAGATTGAGACAAATCAAATATTTAAAATTTTTACTTTCAGCAATTTTTCTTTTTATAAACAACTTTAAAAGGCAAATGATTTATATGGCACTTGTATACATTATTGGCTTACAAAACCAGGATAACAGGTGCAAATCTCAGCACGGTGGCAATGAGGTTAGTTCTACGGCCTTTGCAGCTCTAGGTTCGAATCTCGGCCAGGACAATATCTGCATGGAGTTTGCAGGCTCCCCCCATGTTTGTGTGGCTTTCCTCTGGGTACTCCAGTTTCCTCCCATTCCAAAAACATGCAGTTAGGTTAATTGGCTTCCCCCTAAGATTGTGTTTAGACGGTATTAAAAGACATATGACTATGGTAGAGACATTAGATTGTGAGCACCTTTGAGGGACAGCTAGTGACATGTCTATGGACTTTGTACAGTGCTATGTCATATGTTGGCGCTATATAAATACTGGATGATAATAATATTGATCTGCATGGAATGTGTATTATTATCCTATTGTAAGCTCTTCTGGGCAGGGTCCTTTCCTCTTCCTGTGTCATTGTTTGTATCTGTCTGTCATTTGCAACCCCTTTTTAATATACAGCACTGCATCATATGTTGGCGCTATATAAATACATTTTCTTAATAATATATGTTTCCTCCAAACAATCGAATTTCTTCTTATATCTCAAAAACATATTTGGTAGTTTATTTGCTCTACTCCAGATAATTTTTAGACTATGGTAGGGACATTATATTGTGAGCTTCTCTATGGGGTGGGGGAATGGTTTACTTTTTGATGACCATGCACATTATTTTACTTAAGCCTTAAATTTTTGTCACTGGAAATGTTCTTTCATGATTGCTTCTAGTGACAGATGAATGAACAATTGCTGTACACATAGCACTGGTTCTGTTTAATAGAGAGAGGAGGGGGAAGGATGAGTGAGTGTCACCCTGATGTGTTCCCCTACTTTGACTTTTAAAGAAATCGTTCCCGATCGCCGTTTATGGATTTGTCCCAACTGATCGAAGAACGATGTGGAGCGACTGCTGTAAACATGTCAGATTCTCATGAGCACAACTGTTTGTCATAGGTGATAACTATCTGACGTGTACATAGCCTTTTTGTATGGTCTACTATTTGTACAATCTCCTTTCAGTTTGCACTGCGTAGTTAAAGAACCTAAACTACAGTATGTCTAAACTATCCATTCAGTTTATTTCCAACCATACTGGCCAACACCAACTGCAAAGTTGGAGAGAGATCTAAAAGAGATACAACTAGACTGCAATGGGGAATCTGAGATTTTTAAATGCTTTCCCTTTTATCCTAATGCCATTTATATGGTTCTTACATTCAGCATTGGCTCTACCCCTGTATTTAAATTTTACTGCACACTGTGAGCTTCTCACATTATGCATTATAACTCAGATAGAGTCTGACTTGTTTCCTGGCTGGAGAATGTCTTGCAACATCTTCTCCTTTCTTTCCCAACCTGACTGTCCCTGGTACACCCTTTCATGAATTGGAATTAGGTTATTAGAAATTTGGAGGTTCAACATCACATGTTGGCATTGCCCACAAGTTTTTTTGGAGAGGTATATACAGTACCCTGCCAGCACCTCCCACCATGCATGAACTACCTAGATTGTAAGCTCTTCAGGGCAGGATCCTCTCCTCATGCGGTGTCACTGTCTGTATATGTCTGTCATTTGCATCCACTATTTATTGTACAGCGCTGCATAATATGTTGGCGCTATTTAAATCCTGTTTAATATTTAATAGTACTAATAAAAAGAAGCACAGAGACTTAATGAGACACACAGAGAGTAATGATGTCACTGGTCCTATATAATCTTTTATAAATATAATCAATATTTATAGAAGGAGAAAGGAGATACCAGGGAGGCAAAATGCATGCAGATTAATCTTCAGGATGACTTTTAAATCACTTTCAATCAGCTTCTGCTGGTCAATAAATTGTGTTAAGTCAGTTCACTGTTTCTGCTATAAAACTCAAAATGTCATATAGAAACTGTTGTTTTTAGGTTGCTTTGATCTGTTTAGTCATTTTGGGACTGAAAGCTATTTAAAAGTGAAAGTGCTAGAAATTGCTGTGTATATTTGGAGAATGTGGTAAATCAAAAACAGTCAATCCGATTATAGGTTTTGCCTGTTTAATGCTTCCATACACACAGTAATAGAATATTTTAAGAAAAAATTTCAAGTTTTTCAACAATCGTCCAACAAACATAACTTACCAAACTACTGTTTCTACTGACTGTTAAAGTGAGTTCAGAAAAGCGGTTGTTCACAGCAGAACCACTGTGGTTCACCACTGTCAATTAGTCCTCAATCACCCCAAATCCTTGGTTATGAATGAAATAAATTGGAGCAGTTTAGGTTAAGTTGGGTTTGAGTTGCTTCGATCCATTCAGCCAGTTTTGCAAACAAAAACTGATCAAAATTGGTTAAAATTGTCTAAAAAAAAGGCCAGCACAAAAGGTTGTAAACATGAACATGTAAGTATTGATGGTTTACCCTTTTGTCTATATTGTACTCTGTACAATGCCATGGAAGATGATGGCACTATACAAAAAGAAAATAATAAATTAAACCTCCAGTATCTCCTTTTTTTGTTCTCTTGCAGATTATAATATCTGTGACCCCTATTTAATGTACAGCGCTGCGTAATATGCTGGCGCTATATAAATCATGTATAATAATAATAATAATAATAATAATAACAATAGAAGAGAAGTAGCAAACCAGGCAAGAAGATAAACATATGATGAAAATTCATATTGCATAGGAATAACCAATTCCCAACTATACTAATACAATATGTCCCTAAACTTGGACCAGGGCTGAAAGTTATAGTTTAAGCAAAGTACTAAAGCAGGTAACAGGTGTAGCAGTTTTTAGTCCATTCTGCACAATTACCATCCATTGGTCACAAGTATTCGATAAAAACTTAGCAAATCACCACCACCAAGTTTACTTAGAACACCAGAATTTGGTTGATTGAGAAAGTCAAAACTGGGCAATAAATGGAGACTTTTTTTTATTCTAGTTTACTAAAAGGTCAAATCAAAAACACTTTTGCAAAAATGATCAAATTTTTCAACTGTCATAACACACAACATATTCACATATTTTAGCTCAATCAAAAGTTTGTGTATGAACAACTTCATTCATATCTAAACCCAGAAACAAAAATGTAAAATAATAATGCTTTCCAGTCTTTAGATGTGATGGCAACATTAGTGATCTTTTCCCTAATTTGTTTATTTATTATTTTCACTCTGCAATTCTTTCAGTAAGACACTTCTAGATCTTGAATGATACTGCTCAATCACTATATTGTATTAGGACAATAGAAATAGATTCTACAAAACCTACTCACTTCTCCATACCTCTTCATAACAGATTTACATTGATCTTTATTACTTAGAAATTAATTGAACAGTGTTAGTGATAACACTAAAGGGGGCAAAGAAAGATATCACCTAGCAAGATCAGCATGTATTTTTATAGTACTTATCAAAAAAATGGGAGTATTTTTTAAACAATATATTTAGCAGATGAAAATGGACCAAATTATATTCAAATTACCCTTTAAATAGTAGGTGTTGGCTGCAATCTGCCTACTTCTTCATTAGAAATCTCTGAATAAAACAATCATGGGAACCAAAAAAATAATAATAATTACATTACAGGTTATTTATACAATACAATCAGAGAATGTCCTGAAATGAAACTAATTATAGTTTTATATTAATATTGGAAAACATGATAGAACAATTAGTTTCAATCCTAGCCATGTAAAATATCCAACACTTTAAAACAAATTAAAAAAAAAAAAGATACAATTATGGACTGTTTTGTTTTTGGCTTTTTACAAATCCATGCATATAAACAGGTAATTTGTGCTTGTTTTCTGCATAAAAAGACTGTTTTCTTTTGTCTGTTAGATTGTGAACAAAGCTTCACACTGTGCAGTACAAAAGCTTTGTCTTGTCGAGTTGTTGTCAGACATAAAAAAGGTTGATGTTCAAAAGTAAAAGAAAAAAAAGTGTAAATTCAAGCTGCCTTTCAGACAATACAAGACACAATTAAACACAAATATAATGAATATAATAATAAGTCAGAGATATCTTAGATAATTTGTAACATTTTTCCAATCTATGAGCATTCACTAAGTAAAATATATACAATGTGCAATAAATGTATAATAAACAGAAATACAAACAATAAAAATTTAGGGTTAAAATATTACATTTTATTTCTACATGTTTCTGTTTTTTTAGAAAAATTGAACAGTTTTTGATAGTTTCAAATATTACCTATATTTGTAAGAACATTGATTTTTAGTTTTTGAATTTCTATTGTTGAGCACCAACAATAAAAACTACAACATAAAATGTACACAACACGAAACACACTGTAAATAATACACTGAGCTTTACTGTAATAATATTAATATGCAATTATTCTTTGACTAAACCTTTGAAAATATTATTTTTCTACATATAAAAGTGCATGAAAATCTCAGGAGGTTACTGTGAACCCCACCTCTGAAACAAAATGTGCAAATCTTGTAAACTTCAATAGAAGATACACTGAGAATGTTATGTATTTTATATATAAGCATCTAAAAGTTTTTTTTTTATTTAAATAATGTCATTTTTTTCTGAGCTGTATTATTATCAATGATATATTAGAGATATCAATCCACTTGAAAGAAATGGTTGCAGATTGGTACAATTGAATAGCAAACAATCACAAATGAAATATAACATTAAATTTACAGCTTCCATTTGCCCCAAAAAAAGTGTAAAGCAAAAAATATCTAACAATATTAAATTATAATTACAAAAAAATGGGTTTTATATAGTGATGTATCATAAATGCATATAATTAATTCTCATTTAAAAAAATTTAAAAATCCTGACTGGGTCAATGTATTGAGCAAAGACTGGAGTGTAAAGGACTCCTTTAATAAATCAGATTGATAGCTAGCTCTATATCCCTCTATCCAGCACACTGCTAAGCTGTTCTTGCTCCTGAGACACTTGGCAGAGGAAAGCAAATGTTACATGTTGTGACTCCTCCCCCAATCCAGCCCTGTAATAATGGACGGCTCCCATTGGCTGCTGCGCCCAGTGCCTTCCCCTCTTCTACAGTTTGCAGTGCTGATTTTTTTTTATTCTCTATAAAGTAATTCTGCAAATATGTAAAAAAAAGAAAATCAAAGTGCACAGGAATTTAGAAAAATGTGTCTGAAGCTAAGATTTACTCAGCAAAAAGTTTTTTTTATTACTACAGTAAAATTATATAAATCTAGAATTGTTTCTAAAGGTATTCAGAAAAAGTTTTTGTATATTTTACATAAAAAACTCACAGCCTTTAGTATTTGTCAGTAAATGTGACATTCATGAAGCTTTCACTGGTGGTGACTGTCATTCAAAACATGCAGATTGTCATTTAAAACACAAGATTCCCCAGAAAATGATACATTTCTGATTTACTGCTTTATAGATATACCTCTAATGTGTAAAAGCTTTTACTGAGATGTCATGATCTGATAGTTGTCAGGGATTCTGCTAGGAAGATTAATTCTCATTTTAATATATTTCTAAAATCCTAAAAGTTTTGTCACCAGAACAGGAATACAGGGGAATCTCTTCATGGGGACAAATACTCAAGTGACAACTAAGTTGAGTCACTTCGCAGAGGCTTTCACTTTCTGAGGTGTCTAACACAACAGGAAGTAATGTGAAAATTTTCATATGGTACACAGATAACAAGAAAAACTGACAGTTATTTGACCCTTCCCTGGTTTATCCAAACAGAAAAAATGTATGTAAAATTTTATAAATCTGGTGTCATCATTTACCAGCAACTCCTTTGGAGCTAAAGCTGTATGTCTGAGGTCAGATCTGGATACTAATACAGAAACTGAGATACATCATTTTCCATTTTAGTAGTTATAAATCCAGTAAAATTATTTATTGTTCCTGAAGTCATTTGTATTCTAAATTACCTTTACAATACATATTATATACACATATATATACATATAAATAAATATATATAAAAATATCTATTATTTATTTTTGTTCCTGCATTAGGAATAGATGTAGTATACCCTATAAAACATCAATGTCAATTTTGGATGGCCAAATGTATACAATTATAATGAAAAGAGACAAAAAGCAGGGTTCTTATAATAACAGTGTTCACTGTTATTGTGCATGTACTTTAAGATACTGCTGCTTAGCTAATACTAAAAACTTTTATCTTTAGCCATAAAAACCCTGCTTTTTGTCTCTTTTCATTATAATTGTATAGATTTGTTATGTACTGACTTGTTCTCCTTTAGGTCTTGATTGGGTCTACAGTGAAATATTTCTATAGCCACACTCAGGAACAAAAGCAATAAAAACTTGGCAGAACTTCTACTCTAATCCCACTATATTAAAACTGTAGAAAATGGAAAAAAATTTACCTAGAGTTCTCATTTAGCTTTCTCAAATGCATGTAGCATTACATACATTCACTCATTGCAAAGGCACATTTATCAAAGTAAACTACAGGTCTTGTACATGTATGTTCCCCATAAAACTTTTACAGAGGGGAAATTCAGAAATTGGTAAATCTGACTTAATAGCTCGATTCCTCTATTTCGCACAACTGCCTTATTTTAACGACAAATGAACTTTTTCAGCAATTTGCAGGTATTAAACCCAAACTAGTCCTGATCCTAGATACAATTTCAGTTCTCTTTAATAAGGAATCACACACATCTACAACAATTTTAGTATTTATCTCTGATCCCATCAATGGAAGCTCTTATTTCTCGCGATGTATCTCTATCTGTATAAATGAATAAATCTGATCGCCAGAAAAGTCTGCTTTAGATCAAATCGATATTGTAAAAAAATTAAAAAATGTTTCAGTATTCTTGTTATTCCTAATACATGCTGACTCGCTTTACTGGTATTAGTGAGCAGTAAAAAATAAGCAGTTTGTGGGATCTGTATTGTACAGAGGAATGTAAGATCACTTCTATGAATAATGAATCATTTCGCCAGGATTACACCCAATAGGCTGTGCAGGACTCCCCAAATATTTATACATATTTGTATATTTTATATTATAATATTATATTACTACGCCTGGGGAATCAAAATCTTCATCCACACATCGAATTCTATCAATTTATGGCCAGATCCCAGGAGATCCAGTGTCAGCTCCATTACTGATCATTCTGCACATATTGTCATTACTACACCTATAGGGATCTCCATGATGAGATGATGAATCGCTCAGTCTATGTGGGTGTATAGATCGTCTCATTCCCAGTATGGATGGATCAATCCTAGTCCAGGACGAGATTTATTAACCCCTACAGCCCAGGAAGATTCCAGTCCCTGTAGCCCATCATAGATGTATTAATCCCTGTAGTCTACCAAGAGTCTATAGATTTATTAACCCCCTGCAGTCCAGGAAGAGTTAATAGACATCGTTCAGTCCCTGTAGCCAATAGAAGTCTATTGACAACTCAATATCTGTAGCCCAGAGGAGTCCATAGAGATCTCAGTTCCTATAGCCCCTGACCAGTCCATGAATGTCTTAATCCCTGTAGTCTAGGGAGAGTCTTTGGTTTTATTAACCCCTGCAGCCCAAGAAGGGTCCATAGACATCTCAGTCCCTGTAGCCCATAAGGAGTCTATAGACATATCATTACCTGGAGCCCGGAAGAGTCCACAGAGACCTCAATTGCTGTAGCCCAGAGGAGTCCATAGAAATAATCCCTATAGTGCAGCAAGAGTCTATAGATTTATTAACCCCTGCAGTCCTGAAGGAGTCTATACACATCTCAGTCCCAGTAGGTCAGCATGGATGCCTCAGTAGTCCCTATAGTGAGTGAAGAATCTATAGACATCTCAGCTCTAGCAGTTCAAACAGGGTGACACATATTCACTGATGTCACCTCTCTGTGTAAGGTGCACACACAGCATCTACAGACAATAATTTTATTATTTACAGAAAACAGGAAATTTACTTCTGCACTCTGTATTATTCATCAGGAAGGGAGAGAGAGAGAGAGAGAGAGAGAGAGAGAAGAACTAGAAGTGTAAGGGGGGGGGGGGCAGAGAGAGGGTTTATTGTAAGAAAGAGAGGGGGTGTCCAGTAATGGGGGTGTAGAGAGAGATAGAGGCAGAGTGGGTGGACAGAAGAAGAGGGATTAGTACATTTGCTAACCCCATAGGTTCAGAAGTGTAATTGATTTACTGGAGCCCTATATAAATTTTGGGTGTTACCAACTTTGCAGATACTCCCTTATGTCCTAATAGAAGGAAGTGCAACTCTTTGTAGACATCAGCCTATATACTATGTGACAATCGTTTGTATTTCCTAGAAGAACCAAATTCCCCTTGGAGTCTTATGTCACTATCTGCAATCACAGTACATGTGACAGTGCTGCTCAGTGCGGAGGAGTCGGCTAAGTGCTGCACATGAGGACTGACAAACATCTGAGGATCGCTCAATGATCATCGGTATTGTACATTGGTAACTTGTATCAAGGACCGGACTAGGACACTGGACTCCTACAGGTAACATACATACAATGTATATATATTTTATATATTTATATTTGTATAGACCTTAACATCACATAGATTGTTACATGACTGATATTTTCACTGCATAATGAACTTTACCAAATTACCTGCAAACTGAAGAGGATTCTCACAGCAACCAATCAGAATAGAGGACACAAATTCAAAAATCACATTATGTCCCGCAATGTGATCATTAAATATCCCATTCATGGTTTCAGTGACTCTTTTCTACAAATAAATGTATAGATTGCTTATATGTCTGTGTAAATGTACAAGCAGCACTGATCTCTACATTGTTCAGTCCTCCTAAAAATAAGGATTGGTCTCTGTGGGTACTTGAAACTTTGCTCGGTCAATGTACCAATTGCACTTGTTTGCTTACTTTTTTAATTACTTTTTTTCTGCATTAGATGTTAAGAATATTGCAGGTTTACCTTTCTAAATAAAATATGTTCTAAGTAAAATATGTTCTCATTTACAAAATCGTCTCCTGTAAATTTAAAAAATCCCTTATATTTCTATGTACTCATACAGAGAGAGAAGGAGGGGATAGAAAGGGAGAGAGAGGAGGAATGGAAAAACAGAAAGATGGTGGGAAAAAATGGTTGGATAAATGGGGGTCAGAGAAAAAAAAGAAAGAAAGAAAGAAAGAAAGAAAGAAAGAAAGAAAGAAAGAAAGAAAGAAAGAAAGAAAGAAAGAAAGAAAGAAAGAAAGAAAGAAAAAGCCAGCCTGCTTACAATGTGATGGAAGCTGATACAATATCATAGCTGTGATTCTAGCAGGCTGCCCCCAATCTGCACAGGGCTGTGTGAATGTTGTAGCAGATGATGGCTCCTTGTTGGGGCCCCTGTGTGTCTTCTGTCAGTGGCCCCTGTGATATCCTTGCAGGGACAGGCATTTTCTCTTGCTGCACACCACAAAGGCTGTAGCTGAGCTCTGGCTTCTGTTGCTGGGATGAGGTAAGCATCCTTTGCGGTAAAGTCCTCCTTTTCATACCGTTCGCTATAGATTCAGCTGCCAGTTCACCAGCACATGGCCCCTGGCCAGCTCGGCTCTAAACTTTCTCTGTTTGAAAGACAACTTTCAGACTTCGAGCAGCAGCTGAGATTCAGAGTTCCAAGATTAACAAGGAGATATGTGATGAGAAATGACTTCAGCAGATTGTAAGACATTAATTCATTTTACTTCTGATTTTCAGTTTGTATCCCCTGATATCCTCCAGTTCTACCATTCAATTATCTGTAGTCCTGTGCAGAAATCGCATGCTTTAACCATTTCCTTGCACAGAGGTGATTGCAATACATTTATGGCAATGCTCTATGGGGCACAACTCAGAAAAACAGGAAATTCGTGTGCTCAGATAACTAAGGATGGCAGCAAAGCAAAAGCAATCTGATTTCATGTATTTTCTTTACAGTGAGTGAATCAAGAGCATGTGTCTGGGTGACTAAAATAATGAACTGCTCATTTAGCAAAGAAAATGTTCACTTACCTTTATGAAATGTTTACTTAGCCTAGTAACTATATTATGAACTTTGATCACTTCAAGCAAAATTCACTTTGAATTTCTTCGCACATAATTAAACATTCAAAGTGATCTCAGCTTCCTAAAATCATTAATAGTTCTCTTTTAAAAGTTCACTTTGTGCAGTGAGGAATCTCTATAGCTGTAGAAAATGAATCCCACTGAATCTCATGATGCTCCATTGCTACAGGTTTCTGAGATTCGTCCATCTGTGCACAACTTTACTACTGAGTGCCTATCATTGCATGTTTTAGGAACATTATATATATGACTATAGGGAGGGTTTTAATAGAATTTTTTAATGGAATTAGTGAATGTGTCTTGTCTGTAGGTTGGAGCCCTTCATTAGAAGATGAGCTCTGATCTCTTTACACACCTTACAGTACAATGTATGTCCAGTGGTCCTGCTGGAGATAAGCTTCATGTAGCAGGAGCTGCAGGTAAATCCCATTACCAAGTCACACCACCTGTATATAAGCCTCAGGGCATTACAAATCACCTGCAGATTACCTTCAGCCCTGGTGCACATGGCCTGTAGATAGAACCAAGACAGTGAGAGTCAGCTTTCTGCCATTGTAATGTCTC
>NC_092858.1:21515175-21518307 GCF_032062135.1 Pyxicephalus adspersus
GGTTCTCTTTATGGACAGCCAACTGTTTTCTGAGGATCACTAATCTTCAGTCAAGTAGATCATGTGCAGGATGTAGAGGGACTTATAATACGTACATCAATAGTCTAATAAACTCTTATAGGAAACACATACATGGTGTGGTTTCCATCACCTGCGCTGATGACTATCAAAACCTGACTTATTTATCAAAGGATGGTGGCCAGAACAGTAACCCAACCAAATGCCACTCATGCTGCTGTACTATAACCAATTAGCAACCAGATAAGTTCAGAAGGACAAGTCCCTATCAGAAGGTTGAGCCATGTTCACCTATTCTCAATTAGAGTTTGGTACAACCCTAAGGTTCCTCCAGAGGTTGCCAGGGGTTAGTTGAGCCATTTGTGACTTTTGTGACTTTCAGGTCAGTTTATGTGACACTGATGCCTTTTTTAGCCATAATGGTGACATTCTTCCCATTGCTCAGCAACATAAGAGATTCTTCCTACTAACCATCACACTAATGTACTGTGATCTGTGGATATAGTAATTATAAGAGGGGTTCCCTATTAATAATGTTATTATTACACAGTATTCTAATAGCACTGACATATTACGTAGCGCTTTACAAAGTCCATAGTCATGTCACTAGCTGTCCCTCAAAGGAGCTCACAATCTATTCCCTAAGACCTGATTTTTTTTAAATATCCCCCCAGGCAAATGACCTTTGCTGCAGGGGTAATTCCTCAGATTTTGTGTATCTGCTGCAGAGGTTGTTTGAGCAATTTGTACCTCATGTCAGTTTGTATATAGTAATTACAAGAGGGGTTCCTTAAGACATAAAAGTTTTTTCAACGCCCCCCCCCCCCAATGTAAAAAATATTTGCTGCAGAGGTTGTTTGAGCAATTTGTACCTCTCAGGTCAATTTAAATGAAGAAAAAAGGTGACATTCTTCACAATGTAAAAGTCATTCTTCACTAATTTACAGTGAGCTGTGGACATAATAATTACAGAAAAGGTTCCTCATCTGAAAGTTATTTTAAGGATCCCCATGTAAAACAAATCTGCTGCAGAGATTGTTTGAACAATTTGCACCTCTCAGGTCAGTTTATCTGATACCAGTGATGTTTTGTTTAGCAACAAAGTGACATTCTTCACAATGTAAATGTCATTCTTCACTAATGTACTGTGATCTGTGGATATAGTAATTACAAAAGGGGTTCCTTAAGATCTGAAAGTTTTTTCAAAGATCTTCTCATGTAAAAAGATCTGCTGCAGAGGTTGTTTGAGCAAGTTGTACCTCTCAGGTCAATTTAAGTGAAGGAAAAGGTGACATTATTCACAATGTAAAAGTTATTCTTCACTAATGTACTGTGATCTCTGGACATAGAAAAGGTTCCCTGAGATCTGAAAGTTATTTTAAGGATATCTCGTGTTAAATAGATCTGCTGCAGAGGTTACTTGAACAATTTGCACCTATTTAACTGACACCAGTGATCTTTTTAGCAAAAAGGTGACATTCTTCACAATGTAAAAGTCATTTTTCCCTAATGTACTGTGATCTATAGATATAGTAATTATAAGAGGGGTTACTTAGGACCTGAATGTTTTTTCAAAGATCTTTCCATGTAGAAACATCAGAGATTGTTTGAGCGATTTGTACCTCTCAGGTCAGTTTATCTGACACCAGAGATCTTTTTTAGCAAAAAGGTGACATTCTTCACAATGTAAAAATCATTCTTCACTAATGTATTGTGATCTCTGGACATGATAATTACAGAAAAGGTTCTCCGAGTTATTGTAAGTCTACTCTAGATGACCCCCACCTATATTGTGCCCCAAATCCTGGTGCCTAGATAAAGGTCCCATATTGGGACAAGCCTGGCATGACCGGTAGCAGGGTTGCTCCCATGCTGTGTGTCATAGGACAAGCCTTGCTTTGTTGGCAGTGATTGTAGACTTTGTAGAAGATGCAGGGAGGGTGGGGGTACAGCTGACTGGCACACTGAGCTGTCTTTGGCAGGCAGGGCTGGTTATCCCCAGCCACGTGACTCCTCTGATCTGGCGATCCTCAGCGGGGTGGAGGAGGTTTCAATCGCTGTGTACTTAAGGTCGCGCGCTGGGCTTTTCTGCTCTGGCCACGCCCCTCCTTTTCGCAATGTTGACGCAATGTATAAATAGTGGAACAAAAGGACAACTTCCTAGAAGCTTTGCAGAAACTGCACGCACGGCCGGCCGGCGGGGGGCTCCGTACCTCGGAGCCGGGGCACTGACATTACTGCACACCGGTAAGTGGCATCAATTCTACATTGTTATCTAGCAGCAGCCAACGCGTTAGCTTTACGGACAGCCAGTTTGATGTATTGCTGCACAATGACCCCATAGGCGAGGTACTCGGGGTTACCATCCACTTGTCTTTCCTCAGCTCGCCCTCCTATTGGTGGAGGCGCTGCTACTGGGGCTATGACGTCACCTGCTCCCTGCTTCTCAATGAATCGCTTTTTTTTTTTATTTCTTAATTCTGAGTCATAAAGGCGGCTGAGGTTATAAGAGAGGGAGGGGGGGACCCTTCACCCCCCTATCTAACCTATCTGCACCTTTCACCCCAAGGAGGGCAAAACACACACAGACATCGCTGTGTTTACAGACAACAGGCGGATTGTGTGACGTCACCTAATTGACAGCTCGATCTGCCAGAGGGAAAAGTTGCCAGTGGCTGACAACGGGCTAATTTAAGAAAGGGGTGACGTCATCGCCTCCTTGACAACAGTAAAGGCAGAACTGCCCCCCCCCCCTCCCTCCCAGAAGTGACAGCCTCAGGGACAATCACCATGATAACCCCATCCACACCAATCGGCTTTGGGGGGTTTATATTCAGATCAATGGGGGCTCTGTAGGAGCAGCAAGTGTTACATTGTATCCAATAGGATCCAGGAATAGGAGAATGGATACAAAGTGATCAGCTTCTGGGCATCAGTTATTCATTTCTGATTATTATATATACACATCTATATTATTATTATTATTATTATTATTATTATTAATAATAATCAGGATTTATATAGCGCCAACATATTACGCAGCGCTGTACATTAAGGTATATATACTATTATATATATATAGGACAGGATTCCCTGGGTTACAAGTCTGGCTTT
>NC_092858.1:21519238-21521050 GCF_032062135.1 Pyxicephalus adspersus
ATATATATATATATATATATTTATATTGCTATATTATTATTCTTACTCTGCTTGTTTTGTTTTTGCTATCTGTAATGCAGTGATTAGAAAACATTTGCAATGTGTATTTAACATTCTCTATATTGCTTGCTGTTCTGATTCTCTATATTGCTGTGAAGCTGCTCTGTATTCAGATTTGACTATCTGCACAAAGTAAAAACTTTTAAGACTCTTCCTAGAAATATAAAATGTAATTTAGTTAAAAAAGGGCTAAACTGTAGACCTGACTTATAATAAAGAGAAGATTTAGTCATTTTGAATATAAAAGAATAGGATTTGCTACAGTTATTTAATTGAAGTGATCACAACTCATTTACTAAACTCTGAACATTCTCAGCCTTTGATATGAATGCATTTTGGTTGAGTATACTTTATTATAGTTCCTACTAATTCCCTCAGTGACTCTGATTATTGCGTCTTCTTGGGAGCTGAAGGGTTACAGCAGCAATTTCCTGGTGATGGAGTCAATTTCTATTTAATCCCTTATGGCGGTAAGTGCGGGCCTATAAAATGACAAGGGTATAATATATAAGAGTGCAACTGGAATTCAATTGTTTCTGCAGGCCTGCAGGTTAGGGCCGGTGTAAAAATCGCACGTAATATTAAGTTGGATAGACGGCATTGGCCGGTCGCCACTTACAGATGTACCTGTATGGGCCGCGGTGGTGGCGGTAGGAGCTAGACGCACAGGTGCGTTCGGTATGAAAGGGGAATTGTAAAAAGAGGCAATTAAATGTTATTATACTGATTCCATCTGTGCGCTATCTGAGGAGCTATTAAATTGTATCAAACTCTATCACTGATCTCCTAAATATGTGAACATAGGGACAGCTAGTGAAATGCCCCCAGAGATGGAATTCAACTTTCAGCAGAATTTTTCAAAATCTTTCATTAAAAAATTACATTTATTAGACATGCTAAAATTGAAGACAAACCCTTATTGTCTGTGTCCATATTATTGTATAACATATAGTATTACTTATATTTTAAATGCGGCCATAGTGTATGTGTAATGTAAATTTGTGGAAAAACATAAATAAAAGTTATAATAAAAAAAACACTGACCACTATAATGACATTTATTTACCCCATACTAGAATATATTTCCCTATAATGGGCAATTACATGTAACCTACACTTGATTGTCCTTTATTCTAAGTCCTTACCCTGATCATACCCAGATGTAATTCCAAAACTTTGATTTTGTAATAGTAACTGGGGAATTTTTGCTCAATTAAAAATTTTCCCCACTGTATACAAAAAAAGCCCATAAATGCTTTTCTAGCCCAAGTCACATGACCTCCTTGCTATCTTTTGCTAATTGGAACTGCCTGGGAATCGGGGGGCCCATTGTTCTCTGCTGTGACCCATCAGGTGGTGCATTTGTGACCTTGGCCACCCTGTATAGGGTGAGTAAGAAAGTTTGGTTGACAGTGGCCTCTTGTGCCATTGCAATTGACAGCATAGTGTTCTATTATTTGCCTGGCCGGGACAAAGTAAACCAAAGACTTGGATGATCCTAGATATGAACAGTGGCAATGTTGTAGAGGGCTAATAGGCCTGCAGACTGTTGCCACTACTAACAGGAAATAGGAAGTCACTGGCAGGATCGACAGGTATTTTAAAAACAAAAAGCACACAATGCTATAAAAAAGAACACTTTAACTTGACCATAAATCATAAAATAGCCCTTAACCCTAATCTAAAATATACAAGGAATATTCTACTCCATAAGGCCTTTTTATAGAGGCTGTTTGGCAGAAAAAATGCTAC
>NC_092858.1:21521179-21597468 GCF_032062135.1 Pyxicephalus adspersus
GGGCCACTTTCATAGTGAAGAAGTCTATAGAGATTGATGGAGAGAAGTGTTGTTTTCACAGATACTCCGAGCACCACTTTTGTCACTTTAAAAAGTATCTAAGCCACACTGCTACTTTTTTTGGGGGTGATTACTTCTAGAACTAGTGGTGAACACTTATTCTATGCAAGGAATCACAAGGGAGCACAAGCTGCTCCCACTTTTTTAAACATATGTTAAAAATCTGGCAAATAGTATCCTAATAAACAAACAAAAAAAAGAAGCAGAAAACATTTTTCTGTTCCCTTCTTCTTTTTTTTTTTTAAATCTGCTCCTAAAATTAAATACAGCGACTTCATACTAAAATATATCAACATACTTTGCAGTAATATATTTAATTTTACAAAAATTCTATTTCCTTTTACTAATTCCTTTTACCCCTTTGCTTCAGGACCAATTTAACAATTGTTTGCAATGTACAAACACACATTGTGCATACATTCAGTAAAGACCCTGCAAACAAATCTGCAAGACCTATAAATCAGAGAAAATAAATCATTTTAGTAATATATATATTCAAAAAAAGTTTATTAGTTTTCCAATTATAAATGAAAAACATTGGTAAAATAAACAACAAGAAGGGAAAGGGAACATGGTAAAATATTTAAAAAAAGGTCATTTCTTAACTGTCCAAACTAGCCTAGAATTCCATAGTAATTTACATATTTAATTAAAAAAAATCCTTAGTTTACACTAACACAGTGTAATCTCACAAATTAAAATTTTTAATTGTGTTGTTCCTTTTGGGTCCTCTGTGTACTCCTTGGTGTTCTCCATCATTGTGTTCCTAGTCTGTAATACTTTTTTTTTCTCTCCTTTTTTTTTCTTGGTATGTAAAAAATTATTTGCTTAATAAAAATAACAATTTCAAAATTATTTTTTTTTTGTGATTGTACTGTGCTAGTAAAGAACAAGTCCAAATGACTTCAGTTATTTAGGAAGAAATTATTCTGCCACTTCTGTCCATTTATAGATACCGTGCAGAGATCCCAAGGTGATTAAGGATCCAGAGGAGCCATGGGACCCCTAAACAGAACAGAGCCAGGGCCAAAGTGGGGGTGGGGGGAGGTTGCATGACATTTCAGCATAGTCATTGTAAGGTTTCCACCTACATGACTTCTACTAAACAGAGAAAGCCAGCTGCCTAAAAGTACAACTAACTTTTTTAACCCCTTGGTTGCCAAGACGTATAGTACACCCTTGAAAGACGGTCAAGTCATACGTAATATGCTGGTAAAGATTATAATGAATATGATTTTTTTTTTTATTTACAAGGTAGCATGGTGGCATTAAATCTTTATCACTGTGGCCTTGCAGTACTTATGCTTTGAATTCATTTGCCACTAGAATGTTATCAGTATAGAATTACTATTTAATTAATTTTGTGTATGGGGACTGATACAAAGTATGTATCAACTTTGTATGCTTTGATTTGTCATAGATCATTTACTAGTTCAGAATCTTCACTTATTGTGTGAATATTTATAATTTTTATCAGATTAAAATCAAATACCTGTTTACGGTAAATAACCAATTATGCACAGTTGCTCTTCACATGATTATTCATTAAAAGTGAATATTTACACAATTTTTTAATGTTCTTAGTTCAGTAAATCCACCCAATTGTGTCATTAAGTTGAAAGTTTCTTCTTTCTTCACAGACTGAAGTGAATTCTTCTGTTTCTGCAGAATGTCAGTGCTGTACACATTATTATTTTAGTATTTTCGCATGTTAGTAACCCTTGGCAATCTCTCAGAATTCAGGTTTTTCCTAAATATATTTTATTTATTTATATAGTGCAAATATATTTCCCTTTGCTTTACAGAGTGCAAAGGGCGAAACCCACCAGGAATAAATTGTACAACATATTATATCTCTAGAGGCATTCTATATCAAACTAGTGTGGAACATGGCATAGATAGATATGAACCCGTATGAGGATTACTGTTGGAGAATTTTACAAAAGACAATAATAGCAATGTAAGTTATTGTTTTTTTGTTTGTTTTTTTTTGTTTTTTACATTTTTGTCTATTGAGGTTTAGCTTGTGATCTGTGATAAAAAAATTTAATAGAAATATATATATATATATATATATATATACTCTATATTTATACTTCCAAAACTCTTCTGGGCCTAATTTGCTTTTTGCAAAGATTTTTCACAATTCAACCCCAGCCTAGAGCCCAGTGGAAGTCCAGGGGGCCCAACTGCAGCCTTAATGCTTTTGCAGCAATCCTGGACATTAGCACGATTGTTCGACATGTGCATCTATCTCTCAAGGTACTTACCTGACAAGGTAGATCACATTGGTAGGTAGTTGTTTTTTGATGGAGAGAATACATGGCAGTGTAGACAATACAAATAGGGAGACTTTTTATGTATTGTATTTTATATCTGTCAATGGAAAAACAGATGGGGGGAGGGGGCTTCTCTTTGCCTAGGGTCCCATTCTACCTTCATCCATATCTATATCAAGGGGTAATTGTTTCGGTATATATGCCTCCCTCCTATTCAATAAAATCCCGCTTTCCCTCCCAGTCGATCACCAATAAACATATCCCACAGCTTTCCTGCCATTAAATAATTGTAAGAGTCAGTTCATCCTAAAGCGTTTTAATTCAGCTTCAGAATATCCTGCTGCCCTCTTATATTTTTTGGTGACTTCAGTTTTGAGTTTTCAATTTTTATATTCTTTATTCGTTACACCAACCATTGAGATTTGGGCCTAGTGAACAGATCCACAACTAATTTTATGCTGGACAGTATGATCAATTTTCTGAGCAGTATTTGATTGATTGGTTGGAAGTCCCCATACAGGACATACACATGTATCTATGCTGTTTAGTCCTTACAAACTTTTTTTGGTATTATTTATTTATCATGTATTACTACTCACAACTCAATTTGTGTACTTTTGATCAATGTTCACCAACTTGTCCATGGCTCCATGTCCTAAACAGGACCAGCATATTGGGTGCTAGGATTCCTTGGCTGTTGAAATAACTTTAGATTTACGTTAGAACCAATTGTCTTATCAGTTGGAAGTGGAAATCAGCCTGTGTGCACCAGGCTTGTGGTATTCGTGCTTACTTGGGGGTGATCACACTCAACACCTTGCATTCACCAGAAAGGGACATAATGAATAAATGCATGTAAAGGCCGCCTCTATATTGCTGTCATTGCAAGCTTTCTTTATATAAATGTAAACCCAAACAACCAAAATAAAATGTGACCACTAAAGAAGCATGCTTTTGAAAATAAAATATATGAAATTATTCTAAATATCATTTAAGTAGACTTTTTCTGTAGTCACATGACTGCTATCATCTTCAGCCTAATATGCTCTTTTGGTGGATTGGAGCGTCAGGGGTTTGTTTCTTCCAGTGATGTTACAACCTACGTCTTTACCCAAGTAATGGAGGATGTAAGATATTGGGCTTGGCGTGGCTGTGTGGGAAGGACCAACCTCTTAGAGCACTCTTGTTGCAGAGGGTTGGTGAGCATGTAGGCTTGATGAGCTGCAGTGCTGGACTAAATATGGCAACACTGCAAGAAATTGTATGAGCAAAATTTAATGTTGTCACCGTAAGCCCAGAAAATATGTAGCTACAGTGGGAATTACAGGATCCCAAGGTATTTTAAAGGAAAAGGAGCAAGTAAAAAATCACAAAAATTTAAATCACTTTAAATACACTCAGAAAATTGCCATTCAGAAAAGCCTTTAAATCATAAATGCAATAACTTGCAGGGTTCTCCCCGGCACTTTTCAGCACCCACCCGGCTGTTTTTGGGTGGTTACCAAAGAGTTTGTTCACAATACAGGGGCTGCCACCCACCTAAAATTTCTTCCCAGCTGGCTTGAAAAAATTTCTGGGTTGACCACTGAACTTGGTTTACCAATAACTTCTAAGTTTACCTGCATTCTTAGGTTTTCTTTCTTTTATGGTGGACTTTCTTTCGTATAGTAGGGTACTAACTTTCACCAAAATCAATCTAATCATTAAAACTTTGAGGACAAATGTACTTTCACCACTTTTTAATAGTTACAGGTATGTTTTTTTGCAGACAATCTGTAAAACTTGCAAATTTTCCAGTTTCTATCATTCCCATCACCTGGAATTCAATACTTTCAGGCTTGTTCTTCATGTCAGGGCCTAGTTTGGCCCCCATTTGCATTTCAAGGCTATCAACATCTGTTGCACTATTATTTATTAAGTTTTGAGGATGCTTTTGCTGATGCTTGGTCCTCTTGCTTACCCTCCAAGGTCCATACTGAGTCTCGGCAACCCTACGGGTGCTTTTTTATGGGGTAACCATGTCTCCAGCTCCCGAAGCAACCCCTTTGTCACTTCCAAGTTAGCTCACCATGGGAGTCCTGCGGATTTGACAAGTTTCCCCTCTTTCCGGATTGGCTCCCCCAGCTGTTGCCGGGGAGAATGGAACTGCTGACTCACACACTCCACTGATCAGCTGGTAAGGAACTTACACACCACTCGCTGATACAAAGACCCTTGCAGCTGCAATTCCTATTTCCACAATAGCAAAGAAGAATGGGGGAAAACTCCTCGAATGCCAGCTTAAAGCAGAAAAACCCTTCTGACATACTAATAGCAACCTGATCCTTCTAAAACAGCATTGCAAACACGTCCATGTCCATTTCCCGGCTACGCAGTCTTGAAAACTGGAACAAAATCCGCTCTGGGGTTGTCCTTGTGGTTCTGTGATATTAGGACAACGTAAATACTTAAAATGTATGTAAAAACACAAAATCATTGTTTCTTGTTTGTTTCTCTTAAATACACCATTGAAAGTTTTTTGTTTTGCCTGTTAGTGCCAAAACCATCTAGTGTTCCTGCCCAAAACCTTAAAAAGCTCTACCTGTGCTGCATTTTTATCAGTTATCGGTTTGTAGCTATTGCTGTGGACTTATATCTTCTAATTATAATATAGAGAAAAGAAAAAGAGAAGGTGTTCTTCAGGCTTGATTTAGGGTTAAAATGCTTTGACTTTATAGATAGAGTACAGTGAATAAGCATTGGCAGTCTTTGATCAGAGGTGTGTTATTTCTTGTCCTTAGATTGTAAGCTCAAAGGGCAAGGTTGTCCCTCTTATATATATATATATATGGGCCCCGCTTGTCATGCACAGTCTTGACTTCCCTCTTCTTTCCAGGGCTTGCTGTTCCATCCAGCACCACCAACTCCTTTCTTCCAGGTTCTTCCTAATGTCACCCTATCTGTCACTGCACAGGTGTGATCAGGTTTTGTGTCTTCTTCTAAATGTGAAAAAAAACAAGTGACAATACCACTGTGCATGCATGAGATTGAGCCCTTTTTTTTACATTAGAGGAAGGACCCTTGGTGAAACAGTGCCGATCTTGGGCATGCGCAGAAGTAGTCTGAGCCTCCTGGGATATGTGTTGCAAGTAAGAAGAAGAAGGCTGTGGGTTTTCCTTTCAGTCCTGTGGCTCTAAAGATGATAGGGGAGGAGACCTTCCCCAAAAAAGTTAAAGATCATTATTAAAAACACATTTTTTTATTATGTTGAAAGCATAGCCACCCTTTTACATAATGGTAAAAATTTAATGATAGGTCCACTTTAAGACTGGTAAGGTTCTATATATCACTTATTTTGTTCTTCGGTTTAGGTCTTAAATATCATGAGGTCTTCAGACCCAGCACTCACCTTGGCCACCCATATCCGGGAGATTTGACATTTGCTCTGAATTGTTGGGATTTACTATGCATAGTCAGGAAATAAAGGGCTGCAGGCTTATCCTTGTGTATTTATTTTATATATATATATATATATATATATATATATATATATATATATATATATATATATGTGTGTGTGTGTGTGTATTTATTTTATATATATATATATATATATATATATATATATATATATATATATATATATATATATATATATATATATATATATTCTGATTTTCTCTGAGAAATCATAATGTTCACTTGTCCAGCCATATACTTGTGTTTCTTGAGTATTTAGACTTGAAAGCTGATTTGTATCTGAAAAATATTTGAATCAAAAAATCACATTTGAAATTCTAACAGCCTAATGGTCAAAAATGGCGAAAAGGTTATTTTATAAAGTTTGTGTTATATATATTTATATATATATATATATATATATATTTATTGAATGGTTATTTTTGCCTCTTTAGTGTCTTTTTTGGTTAACATTTGTAGCGCAAAAAGAAACAAATAACACGGATAGCATATTATAATGTCTTCTTATGAAGATACAAGGTCAATGGATGAGACTAAATTATGCTGCAACTCATTTTGCTTTAGGCTACATTCATGTTGTAAGGAATGTGCTTGCCGTGCGTTTTACCTCAACTCATTGCAACACACAACCACCTGGGCTGATTTCCATTGTAGCTCTGAACCCGTTCAATATGTTCAATATGAATGGAACAGAAACAGGAATGGACAGAAATGTGTAAATTACTGCAAAACATATAGTGAGAATCATCATTTCTCTGTATATGGGACACTATGCAAGGCATGGTGTACACCTCTTGTTTGACCTCCATAATATACCATGAAAACAATCTAATCGGGAGAGTGGGAGTTAAGTGTGCTGATTTCTGTTGGAATGCTGACCCCATTCATTATTATAAATAGGAAGGGCAAATAAATGGACAGAAATGCATGGAGAGCTGCAATGCATATAGAGAGAACATCAGACATTTCTGTCTTCGTCATGTCTGATATTCCTGCGTATCGGGCACTGTGCAGGGTGCAGTGTATTCCTCTTGTTTAATCTTAATTATATACAATTAAAACAGTTTACCATACTATAATCTTATTTCTAGTGGTCAGAGGTAGATGGATAGATACTTTACAGAATGTGCCTAAAAAATGTAGATTTTCTTTGTATCACAATAAAATGTAGATTTTCTTCGTATCACAATATAATCACGGTACTTTTAAGGCACACTTTTAAAATATTCAAAAAATATAACTTTTATTCCATACATTAAAAAACAAGTAAAACATTACACAAGTAATTGTGAAAACAAATTTTTTTGTTTAAAATGGTCTCGCATGATTGGATGAATTCATACCTTTAAAGTCCCGTGATTATATTGTGATACAAAGAAAATTAAAACAGTTTATTAGGGGGAATGTCAGGTGTGGCTTCAGCGGGTCTACAGACCAAGGCATATCACTAATAGAATATTGTCACTGAAATATATTGTCACATGGTTTGTTATGTATGTACAAGAATTTATTATAATCAAATATTACATGCATGCCATTACCAGCCAACATTCTCTTTCTATAGGGGTTCATTAACTCACCCACATCTACCAAACACTGTAGGTTATAGTAACCATATGAGGTTGGGGAGGAACCAGTGAGAGCATCAGGGGCGTATGGACATTGACACTCTTGGAATTGTCAGTTGCCCAGCAAATACTAAGGCAAAGTTGAGTAGCATGGGTGGCAGGAGAATTACCTATTCTTGCAATACTCATTATAAGCTCATAAGACCATGCAGGATAGAGGCTCTTCTTTTTAATTGTGAATAAAGCCCAAACATTTTGATGGTAAATGGCACTTTGGTGGACCAAATCTAATGATCTTGTAGCCTAGGAATGTGTTTCAGTGGTGACCCATACTACCCTTTCTTGCCCTTTTAGTTGTATTGTTTATGATGAGTTTTGGAATTAGTATGCCAGAGGTTTTTCTTTTTGGTACAGAACAAAGCCCAAATATTACATGGAACTTTAAAGGTCCAAACCTTATGACCTTGTAGCCTACAACACGTGTAGCAGTGGTGACCCATGCTATGTTGTCTTGGCCCAACAGTTGTAATAATTATGATACACTTTAGCATTAGTGTGCAGAAAGTTTTATCTTTTTAATGGTGAATAAAGTCCAAACACTCCAATGTTACATGGCACTTTGGTGGACCAAACTTTTTATTCTTGTAGTCTACAAAGTGTGTAATAGTGGTGAATCTGAACCATTTTCTTGGCCCAACAAATATACTGCTTGTGATGAGCTTTGGCACTAGTTTGCAACCTTTAAGGCATGTGTACGTGGACTCCATCTTACACTGACCCCTGTGATTTAGCTCCATTGTGTCTTGTCCCAGTTCGTTATACCAGCTGCATTCAACAGAAGAAGATCACTGACCCTGTAGTAACTGCATAGGTCATGCACACAAGACAAAGCAGTGTAAAAAAAATAATAAAACAAATAGTGCAAGCTGGCTGTAGAGTCTTCGGAATGTTCCCCCCACATTGTTTCTTTGGCAATGAATAGCTCGTAAAGTTGCTGTAGGACTCATTGACCCCTCCTTTGAGTTATGTGGGGCAGATGTCCATAGACATGCAGCCTTAAATGAAGTTAACTATTGGGGATAGTTCACAAAAGGGATGAGTAAATATAGTTTCCATGACTTGACATCCAAAAAATGTTCTTTAATTATTATTCTAGCTGCACAGTCACTATATTCCATTTAATTACATTTAAAGCAATGAGTTAAATTGACATAATTTAGCCTTATATTTCTATATACATATAGAGTGTAGAAATGTAATGGTCCCTATGTAATTAGCCATTTTACAGTAATTTTACCATAGCGTGACAAGGGCAATTTGTTATTTTTATTCTAATGAACAAAATAATTAGGGATCACTCATTTTGAGGCCTACACAATAATAACAGACTGGATTTTTTTAATATCTCTATTTATATATTCAGTTGCGTAGCCAGCCCCCTCACAATGATGCTGGTGATGCATCTGGCATCATTTCTGCATAGCTGCAAATAGAAACCAGAGTGTGTAATGTGTGTGTGTGATAGGCCTAGCCAAATCCCAGGGGCCAAAATAGATGTCACCTCATTTTTTTTTTCTGTACTTTCCTGTTATTCTCAATAAGAGCAGATGTCCCCTACTTCATGAAAGGGGTTTTGTTTGCTGCTCCCCGTAGACTACCCACTCCAGAATACAAGGGTTAAATTCTACAATTTCGTATGTGTGTTAACACGCATCATGGCACACGTTAACATTCGTTGTGTTTAGGCAGCACCTTCATTAAACATCCATGACTCTTTTTTTATACCAAAGCAGTGCAGAAAAATGCACAATATATGTTACTGTGGCATGGACCAAATATACAAAGGGCATGGTTTAGTAAATCCCTACAAGACTGGAGAAGATAGATTATCATTGGAGAACCTGAGTGATCCAGCAAACATGGAATGGATTTCTTTAAAGTCCTTTCCTATTGGTAAATGTTTTGAATACTGAGCTAGATCCATTCTAGAATTGTTGGATCACCCAGCTTCACCCATGATAAACTATATTCACCAGTCTTGAGGAGCTTTATTAAAACAGGCCCATTGTGTTGGGGATCCATTTACAACGAATGTCTTGAATATCCTGAATACACAACAGGAACTGAAAGTAAATATCTCTGAAGTTTAGGGACATCCTTCTTACACATTTGTCACTGGATATCCCTATTGGAGTATTTCTGTTCCAATGCAAACTGTACATTTGTAATTTTGGATTTCCCATCACATCTTGTTTCAGTGGCAATGGTAACCAGAACAATTAAATATACCAGCAGCATTAACCACTAGATCAGGGGTGTCAAACTCAGAGGGCCGAAATAAAAAATTTAGACCAAGTTGGGGGCCAAACTTGAAATTTATTGAAAAAATTGAGAAAGTTTACTACTGTTCATCCATAACTAACAAAAACAAACCCCTCTACACACACTTTAGGGTTGAAAAGACTAATTTCTATCTATCCGGCTGTGTGTTGTTCATCCTCTTACATCACAAGTTTGTCTGACACTAAATATTACACCATGCAGTCTCTAATGGATTGAAACAAACGCAATGCCCCTGGTAATCAGGCACCATGTGATCATTGCCTAGGCTTTGTGTCACATGATGGGTGTACAGGAATAATGTCTATGTATTGCAAATGATGATGTGAGGTGGTAACGCAGGCGGGCGGGCCAGATGTAGTTCATTTTCGAAATTCTTTGGGGAGCCAGAAAAAAAGACCTTGAGGTGCAGATTTGGCCCGCGGGCCAGAGTATGACTCCCCTGCACTAGATGTTTAAGCACTCCTCACCTTATTCAGAGTCTTTAAAAAGACTTTGGCTTTAGATATACTTTATAAAGTCAAAATACAACAGAAAATGGGCAAAATATTTTACTCTAATTTATGTTTTTTGAATAATTTAAATAAATGATTCCCCTTAAAAGGTACGTTTAGCTTAATACATGAGGCAAAGCTGTACTGACTTCAACCATATGCAAGCAAAATCATGTTTTTAATTGTTCTTGCAATGTAAAATTTCACTTAGCTTCACCTCATTCACTAACCTAACTGAACAATAAATGGTAAAATGTACCCATCTTTGTAAAATGCATTGGAGTCTATGGGAAAGGTGTAATCAAGGTGACTTTGGTGGGAAGACGTTTCACAGCTCTCCAAGTTGCTTCATCAGTTGTTGAACTGATAGAAACAGCTTGGATAGGCTGTAGAACAACTTCGACATTGCAAGAACTGTTCAAGTTCTGTGACTAATAAATACTAAATAGTTGTGTGAATAAATACTACTAGATATGTAATGACCTAGATAACGGAGAACCTTTACAGACAGATGGGTGGAATACTCACCCTGGGTTATGGAAGAGCTCTTCAACTATCCTTGATCTGTTCTTGTTTTATAATTAGCCCACCATTAGTCATAATATTTTAATTTTTTTTTACTTATTCACACAGGGTACTGTTAATCAATGTTCTCCAAGGCTTTATACAGCTTGCATCCACCATTAAGTCCAGGCTGGCGGTGAGGTTGCAGTGTGGTTACCCCTTCCACTCCTTACACGCTGACCATAGTGTCTTCCTTGCAGCCTTCCATAGAGAATACATTGGGGTAGCAGTAAGCCGTTCAGTACCATCCTTTGCCACTTATGTAAAATTTTGGTTATTTAGGAACCAGGTCAGCAGTGCTGGCAGCTGGGTACCCGTTCCTATTGTGTGAACATTAATTAATGTTTTTTTACTTACTGTTTTCACCCCACATTTACATGAATTTTAAAAACATCAAAAGGGTTTTATTGAATGATTAATAGACCTTACAGTAAAAAAAAAAATACATTTAAAGCTGAAATTAAAAATTGTGGGGGACAGGTTGTTTATTGCAGAAAGGACAGGTGATGTGTTTTCTACACTAAAATGAACTAGTCCGATTGTTCACAATTTTTTTGACATCTTCGGTCTAGAATAAAGACCTTTAGAAATTTATAGGCCAAGCCAGAAATTTTCTTGCACATGCTTCTGGGAGTTCATGTTTTTCAGGCAGCCAGTTATGCCAGGATTATACACTGATCTTCACATGCACAGTTCCGTATACATTGTAAAGGAGTGTGAACAGACAGGTAAGGTTGTATAAAACATAAATAAAGAAACATATTTAATATAACATATACAAGAACCTGTTTGTCCACATTTTTTAAGTATTATACTCAGCAAAAATGCAATCCCTAAATACACACACACACAAAATCATTAACACAAAACTAAAATAAAATAACTCAGCTACCCTAAAAACACCAACACTATATTAAGCAAAGAAAAGAGTATTTTTTAGGCAAATTTCACCCATTCAAAAATTCGCAGACACCACGATTGGTAATAATGGGGTGAATTAATTGTCTGACAAAATCTCTTTACTTATTCTTACTCCCGGTTACTTTTGTAAGCAAGCAAATTCACATTAAAGTTTACTTTTGGGTATATGTTACCATAATCCATTGAGTGTTCTCGCTGAAAATACAATACAGTTTAGCAGGATCCTACGTTAAAATTAAAGGCAATGGAGCTTCAAACTCATTTAGCTGTTTCTATCTTGATACAAGCCTAGTAGAAACTGATTATTTTCAGATGTTTTTCTTTGTTGAATCGGGCAGTATTTGAACAGAGGCATTAGTAAGCATTGACAAGTGGCCCCATGGGATCTCAGTATTAATCAGCTCTGCCCTCTGTATACAGTTTCCAGTGTGTTTTTTTTCCTTGCTGATGCAGTTGTAGTATTAAGCCCTGGTTTATGTTACAAGTACAGGTCTATCCCCATTGATGATGCTTATCTCATGCCATATGAGATTACTGCAGATGTTATCGGAGAAAACACAGTAAACTGAGTCCTGAACCTGGGGAAGGTCAGAAAATTCTAGATTCAGTTAAGCTCATTTGTGTCACCCAACTCCTGACCTTGAACAAATACCTACAGTGTCTTGGAGTGGCTGTGATTCCATGAAATGGGCAGGTGAGGTGGGAATTACCTGGTATTTTGTGGTCTAGTCTTCTCTTGCAGATGTGTTCCTGTATACAGATCCAGAAGGCAGCATAGGCCGGGGAAGAGGTAGCAACAATTGCAGGGAGTCCATACTGTGTGATACATATTTTTATTGTATGAGGGGTCTGTGTACTTCAATAACTGGAGATCCTTCTAACATAGAGTTTACCAACCAGGGTTCCGCCAAGGATTGCTGGGGGTTCCTTGAACAATGAGCAGTCCCCTGACCAGCCACCAATAATCATTTTGGCTATCTGTAAGGGTGACATTTTTTCCCACTGGCTATCAACGTAAGAGGAATTCTTTCCACTGAGCATCACATTAATGTACTGTGGGCTGTGGATATAGTACTTATAGAACAGAGAAAGTTATTTCAAGGGTTCCCCCATGATAAAAAGGTAAATGAAGGTTGTTCTAACCTAATATAATATGCAGTCATAAGGGAAATGGAAATAGCTCCTTCTATGACAGGGGGACCTAGTTTGGTGGGCATGGTACACAGTTTATTTAGGCTGCTCAGGAAAGGGTAATCCTAGGAATGGTAGACCATTGGGTAGCAATGTACCTGTTTAGGCCTGTAGCATGAGTTCTGTGCATTTATTTTTACCTGAAGGCTGAACTTGAAAAATGTAAAGAACTACCCTCAAAATTGGGCTACCCTCCATAGTACAAAGGTTAAATGGCCATTTATGTTCAGGGTAGTATTAAAAGCATTAAGAGCAGCTAGAACTGTCTTTTTCCTTCCAGGAGATGTGGGCAAGCTCGTGTTGTCCTAATTTTAAATGCAGGACTATTAGGCTAGGTACACACGTGCAATCATTATCATTTGAAAAGGAATGATCAGCGACTATTCCTGATTGTTTTGAACAATCGTATTGTGCACAATTCTGTACGTGCTGTAACAATAGGATTGTTCAAATATAATCTGTGGATTTTTTTTTCTCTCCCTATTCTCCCTTTTTGGGAAGATTCAAAGTAAGAGATAAAAACGAAAAATAAAAATATGAATAGATCAGGGCAATCTTAAAATAGACAATAGGAATGTTAAGGGTGTCAATATTAATTGATGAATATCTGGTAATGATTGGATATTATTGAATATTTATTTGGATATTATTGAATTTGTCAAAGTGTTTTCCTTTTTACTTTTGTGTACTAAAGATGGATTTGTATATTGTTAACTTAAATGAAAGTTAATAAAAATTATTGAAAACCAAATTTAATCAGCCAATAATGTACACACTAGATCGTTTGAACGCAGGAAGTGACGTGTACAGAAAAAAGTGTATCACAGAACAATCCATGATCACTGAATGACTGTACACACAATAGATAGCGAACGATCATCGCCCAGTCAGGATGGTAGTTCATTTCCAGTGAGATTCCTCGTTGATCAGCATCATTGACCAGTCGTTGTGCACTTTTTTTTGTTAACAATTATCGAACGATCTGTCGTGGATCATTTGTTTCGAACGACAATTATTGCACGTGTGTATGCAGCCCTAGTCCTGCATTGTATGTAATGAATAGGCCCTCAAGAAGGACTAATACTGCATTAGTTTTAAGGGTTGCCAAGCCATAATGCCTTAGTGAATGGCCAGATTCTTTTTCCCCTTGTTCACACAGGCAGAAGGAACAGGTGTTTTATTCATGTATTAAAGCTTTCTAAATGCCCTCATTCAAGTCAAGAAAGCCTGACATAAATGAGTTATAATTGTTTTTAAGGCATTTGGCATGTGATTGCAGAGTGCTATGGCAAAGCTCGTTCCTTGTTCCCTCCTAAATATATCTGAAGTGTATTGAAGGCCTTTTAGAGGCATTTTATTTTAAATGCCCATGTGAATGTAAAGTAGAATAACACTCACCTCCCCTTTAGTGATGTGATGTCTGTAAGCTCCCTCGCCAACATCTTTGCCCAGTCTTCCCTTGCGTTTGGAGATCTTTGGCCATCTTAATTGGCCGTGCATTTGTAAAAGTTTATTCATGCAGGTAGATGACAAAGTGTACATTAAGCTGTTCACTGCCAAGAAGATTTGTTCGCTATTACCAACAATTTACAGAGCTTGCTAGAATTGTCACCCCCTAATTGTTACACCAACTATTTAGTTAAGAATAACATGTGATCTGGAAACTATGGTGCACCCCGGTTGCAGTAAGATCATATGTCCATGGCTTTTGGTTTCATCAGATGGGTTTTCTATTGCCAGCCTTTGGGTATGCTTACCTAATTGGAGCAAACCAAATACAGTGGTACCTCGGTATACGTCCGCTTTGGAATAAGTCCAACTTGGTATAAGTCCTGTTTGGACACGAAAAATTTTGCTTGGTACCTTTTTGCTAGAACTTGTATGGGTCAAAATCAGTCATAACACTGCGCTACCCTTATTTACCTCTCTCGAGACAAAGCCACGACTGCCCACGAGCGTCAGTACGCCAGTTGCTACCATTCAGTGAACAACCCGCGCTATAACTCTGTGAATTACTTAACATCTCCTCCTCCTCCCTTCTCAGCACCATCCTAGTAGGCACTCGACTATTCTCAGTAAGGTAAAGTGAGGTTAAGATATAATATATTTTCATCTAAATGCTTTTGTATTTATGTATTTTAGTATTAAGCAGTGTTTAAACTATTTTATACAGCCCCATCAATGTATAATATGCCAATAACAATAGGATTTTTTTTCATGGGAACGGATTAATCATTTTCCTTGTATTTCTTATGGGAAAAATTTGTTTCGTATGAGTTCAAGGATCTGGAATGGATTAAGGACTTTTACCAAGGTACCACTGTATAGCCCAGCAGTAGGTCAGATGTCAAAAGTTATGTCACTAATCTGTCACCTTCCCATGGACTTGCATTGCCCACATACGTATGGTATATTTGATTTGCCTTTACCATTGGCAGGCATCCAACAAAAAAATTTTAGTCTGTTCATGTCTTTATTCCAGGGAGAAATGGACAAATTGCTTATAAAAGTGTAAGCACCTGGATCTGTACTTATACAGCATAGTATAGTGGCTGAGTGGTGTGCATAATCTACACCTGCCACTGGATGTAGTGAGAATTTTATATTTAAATGCATTTCTTTCTGTGAAAGAATCCCAGTTACAGACTGCAGGTCAGTTTACATATTGTATGTGCACATTTTTTCTAACTGCCAGCTGCAGAAACACCTGGACAGATGTTGATCAGTTAGCTTCCAACAGCTGTAAGCAGGCTCATAATCAATAGAAAAGAGTGTGTGGGCTCCCTGTGGTCCTCTCATTCATTCACTGGTAAGCGCTTTCCCCATAGGGGTTGTGGAACTTGAATAAGGTTAAACTCCAGCTTTACCATTTCTTAAAATTCTCTATGGAGTTAGCAACCTGTTTGCGAGAAGGGAATCTATCCTTGCTATTAATTTTTGGATCACTGTAATTGGGAAAGGAATTGTGATGGCTGTCAGGAGATATCTTCTAGTGGTGGAAATATTATCATTAATATTATATTAATATTGTAACAACTGTCAGTGATTGATTTTTCCCCTTCTTTTGCCTTTGTCACCAAGACATTAGAAAACATTTCCCTCATTTGCATGTGTCTGGTGTGAAGTCAAATTTACGAACTTACACAAGCTGCATTTTAAAAAATGCATGAAATCATTTATTAGTTTTGCCATTTAATCTGTCTGAAGTTCAGCTTTATATGATCCCAAAACTGGATGTGTTTATAGATCCCTATAGGGACAGTAGGTAGTAAATGCCAGGCGGTCATACTTAGCTGTGCTCTTTATTTTTTTCTATTTTAATAATAATTTAAATTTTATTTATTTTATTACAGTATATTGCAAAGGAAGAATCTTTTTATAGGTGATCAGTGTAATGTAATGTGTTCAGGATCATTTTCCATAAAAAGTAATAAAAAAAACAACAACAAAAAAACACCAGACAGAATTATAATGACCACAACATAAAGCTAACTCTATTATTTGATGCAGCAAACTATACATTTATATTTAAAGCCAACAGAGCAAAGAAGGTTAGCATATAAAAATGTATGAAAATCTTTTATAAATCAACAAGTTTACTTTCAACATTGACAAGATATGAATATGGCCAGATATCATGGTGGGAAAATTCCATTTGTGGGAATTTCTTCTTTATTCTGGACACTTGAAAAGTATACATTGTTTATTAACTATATATATATATATAGAGATCAGCAAAAATGGTAAAACCACCAGCCTAATATTGCGTGGACTGCTCGGAGGTTTTTGAAGGTGTCCTGTAGAAGTATTATAGATACTCTGTTCCAGTTGTCTACACATCACAATGTGGCCCTTGGTAAAGTTGCTCAGGTCCTTACACTTGCAAATTTTTCCTGATTTCACATTTAATGAACTGATTGTTAATGTACTTTCTAATATATTGCATCCATCTGAATCTGGGGCAACATGGTGGCTCAGTGGTTAGCACTCTGGCCTTTGCAGTACTGGGTCCCAGGTTTGAATCTCAACCAGGATATATATATGCATGGAGTTTGCAGTTTCTCCCTGTGTTTGTGTGGGTTTCCTTCCACATCCCAAAAACATGCAGTTAAGTTAATTAGCTACACACCAAAATTGATCTTACACTGTATTAAAAGACATATGACTATGATAGGGACATTAGGCCCCTTTGAGAGACAGCTAGTGACATGACTATGGACTTTGTACAGTGCTGTGTAATATGATGGTGCTATATAAATACTGTGCAATAAAAATAATAAAACAATCAACAGGTGCCAATGTAACTATACTATCTAGGTTCTTGACTTCACCCTTCAGTTGTTTTAATGTTTTGGCCAATTGGTGTAGTACTCAAGTAGCACTGTTCTGACATAAATTGCAGTGAATTTTAAAACTGTTTAGAAAGATTCCTTTTCTAGCAGGACAATGATCCTAAATATGCAGTGGGGTTGGGTTGGGATTTCCAAAGAGGAGTAAGTGGCCATGTCATCATACTGAATGAATTTGGGAACATTTTAAAAAGAAAATGTGAAACATGTCGCCATATGGTGGACATAGAAAATACTGAAAATGTCTTAAATAGGGTATATGTTCTTTGTATGTTAAGAGCTAAGGGAACCCTTGTTATACTATATCCACAGCTTACGGTACATTAATGTGGTGATCACTGAGCAGAATGCCCCTTACAATGCTGGCCATTGAGAAGAATGTTATCCTTACAGATAGCCAAAAAGGTAATTGGTGTCACCTAAACTGACCTGAGAGGTACAAATTAATAATTTCTCATGGAATGCAAGATACCCTAGGGTTCTACGGAACCCTGGTTGAGAAAAAACAGTTTATACAATAGGGAAATATTCTTTTATTAAGGAGCAATAGCAGTGTTTAACCCAGAAATGTTTTTAAGCTGGGTGGGAAGAAATTGTAGGCGGGTGGTGGCCCCTATTATTATAGTGACCACCCAAGAAGAGCCAGGTGGTTACTGAAAAGTGCCGTGTGGTGCGCCCAGCTAAGAGGCTGGGGAGAACACTGATGTATGGTGATGTATGCCCTGTGGGGGTTGGAGCCTCCAAGTGAGAGGGGTAATGTAAAGGGAAAGGATAAGTATGTTATAACTTTCTCTTTTACTAGTATATTTTTCACATATGTAGTCTAGGTGTTTTGGAGAGGGGGGTCTGCCAGTGTTCTTCCCCTTTTCTGGAAAGTTATCCCCACCCATGCTGTGCACAAGGAAGATGTCTTCATTACTACTGGGAATAAGCTTGGGTGTGTCTTAGACCAAGCTTTACTTCTACTAAAGTGGGGGTCAAGGTTTTTTTTTATGTGAAAGAGTTACAAATCCTTTGCCAAGTAAACAGTACATCCATATTTGTTTCAATTGCTTGCATTGATTTTGAATTAAATCCCCAAATCAGACACCTTGTCATTCCTCACTTAATGGTAGCATTCTACACTGTCACAATGCAACCAAATTGTTGGTATATGAGAGCTGCCGTGTGTTGTGCTCAAACCATAAAGTGATACGAGGTGTGAAGTGGTTAGGTGAGGCATTGCCCAGAGCAATATTATGATAGTATGATTCATCTTTTTCCAGCAATTAAACCTTCTAGATATGAGATGGTAATAAAGTATATACCCAGGGGATGTGTGTGAAGAGTAAAACAGTGAAAGAGCGAGTTGTAGATGTGTGACGTCAGGGTGGACTGGTGCTGAGCAATAATATTTGCATCACATAGAAACACAGGGAAAGGTTTTAGTCCATAAATATAAATTGATTCCAGTATCAGTAGCCCATCTGTCTTGGCTTTCATTTACTTAAAACTACTTTTTTCCTATCTATTGTAGCTGAATCTGGACAAGCCCAATATATATTAAAAATTTACAACATATAGGAAAAAATTGTTTTATCAGGAATGATGTTTGCATGACCTGAAACAGTTGCATCAGAATTGCAACCATAACATAATCTAAAATTTTAGACGGTTAACCTATTCCCATCTAATCTGATCAGTTTATCTAAAATAATATCTAGTTTCTCATATCTTTAAAGCACAGGTGACAAAATCTGCATCACAGTCCTTGCCGTGCCTAATTTCTAAGTTGTTAGCAGGAAAATCCTCCATGATGGGTTTCCTTTTTATTTTTATTTGTAGAGTTGAACAGAAAAAAACAGTATCAGCTGCAAATAGAGGAAAAGTCAGGTTCCCATATGGGGTTATGTCTTCTCTGGACATTCTGAAAGGTTTGTGAAGTCACCAACATCCTTGGTAACCCGGGGATCATTGCGTTCAATCATGTGCTTGGTCATATGGGAGGTGGACACATGTTCCCTATATCCTAAAGTGGCGGGTAATATCACTTGTCTGGGACAAAGTATAGACAAAGTAATTATGAAAGGGTGGGGAGGGGAACATTTGAACAAAAATGGTCGTTTTGCCCTGATTAGGCAAGGCAGTAGTATCTCTTAATAACTCTAGACATCTCTTAATGTTAAGCTTTGGCTAAGCTGCTGAATTAACTGTGAAAATACATGTGTGTCAACTATCCTACCTGCCAAAAGATTTGTAGTTCAAGCACACCCATGAGTCATCACTGTGACCTCCTTCCCTTTAAGCATGTTTACAGTTTTTAAAGGGCAGCACATGCACCACAGCATGGCTGTATTGGCTGACTCCCCATCTCGAAGTATGGCAGCACTGGAGAATGAATCAGTTTATAATTGCATTCAGAGTGTATTCTATCTGCATGGAGTTTAAAGAAGTGGGTAAAAGATATGTAGCTGTAAAGCAAAATACACTTTCAGCTTTTTTGTGTTGGACGCAGTATTTGTAAAAAAAATCAATGCTTGGTTCTTTAGTAAGTCTTTTCCTTGCACTCCAATAAATTGTTGTAGATAGGAATCAGTACTCAGCTGCCATAATCCATCCGATTAGTACTGTCCTGCTTACTGGCCAATGGCTTTGTTCAATAAACAATGCTAAAGCACAAATTCTTGGCTACGACTCAGAAATCAATTTAATGAAGCCATTAAGTACACGTTAGATTCCGACTGGTTGGTCTGGGTTCCATGCTTAGAACTTTGCACTTTTTTTTTTTAACCTGTGGGTGACGACGCTACATAAAAATAGATGTTGTTGTTCCTGTTATTGTGTGTTACTGCTGCCAAATAAAAGCACATGTTGGATTTCTCACTGATTCAAATATGAAGGGGAGATCAGGGTTGGATAACTGAAAGCCTAAATTTTAGAACCAGGTGTAAAGAGTTTAACGTGGCATGGGGTCAGCCATCCCCTTTCAATAGGGCTTGCATCAATGGGCCTGATTTATTGGAGCTCTCCAAGACTGGAGAAAATACACTATTATGGTAGAACCTGGGTGATACAGAAAAGCTGAAATGTGTCTGCTTCTGTTCTGAAAACATTTGCCAACTAATAGCAAATGATTAAGGAATCCATTCCATGTTGGTTGGTTCATTCATTATAGTCTATCTTCTCCCAGTCTTGGGGAGCTTTAATAAATCAAGCTCATTGTATTATAAGTTGCTTGGACTGAGGGTACAACATTTAATGCAGTTTGGCTTATAGCTAAAAAACACTGCTGCATTTAAAAACTTTACTGCCAGTCTGGCATTTACTTGTGTGTGTAAATTTCAGCTTGAGCTGCTGAGCTCTATAAAAAGACCTTCAAGAAATGTAAAAAGGAGAGAAAAAAAATATATACTGGATTGATAAAAGGCCACATAAAATTTCAAATGTAATACTTTAAATATACCCGTTTGGCAAAAACAAAACAAAATGTCTTTACATTTTTAATTGTTATTTGTTTTCCTTAAACTAATATAGAATGAGGATATTTACCAAATAATTATACATCATATTATGATACAGTAATTAGATTTAAACACTGGTTAACTTTTATTATATTATCTACAAAGCAAGTGATGTGTGTTCAGTTTTAAGGTGAAGAGGTAATGTTGCTTTGTGACATAGGTGTGCCGTGACATCATATTTATCGTGTTCATTGATGACATCATAGTAGTGAAGTCATTGCTGTGTCAAGACCTTCTGATGGGAAGATATGTACTGGCCCCCATTGCTATTTTAAGTCTTCCTACACATTTTGTTTCTTGGTTTATCATTAAATGTTGTCAGTGATACCAATAATGCCCAAATAATAAAAAAGAAACTGGAGTTGTAAAGTTTTCATTTTTTGCAATAAATATGTAATACCAAATGAAATATACAACATACATTTTGCATATAAAAAATTGTATCTTTAAGGGTTTTTAAATTTGTTTAAACTGTTTTAGTCACTTGCATTTTTTTAAAAGTTATATTAAATATTTTTACATAATCAATACTTTGTACCTTCTCTACCTATGTATGTAGTCCTGTTTAACCCATACAATCCTTTTTTTTTTTTTTTTGCTTTTTGATGGTTGGACAATAAAATGTGGGTATTATTTCATGTTGTCATTTTACCATCCTGGTTGTTATTTAATGCATAGCAGGAGTTAGGTTACCATCAGATTAACTGCCTCTCAAGGAACTGAAGTAAGGGATTATGGAGTGGTAATCAAACCCCTGCCGTGCCCTGTTGACATTAGAGCCACACGTGAGCTTTTAAAGCTTCAACTTTTGAAAAGCCTGAGGGTTGTCAACACAGCTCAGGCGCAGATCACTGCAGAAGACGTCTCTGGGGATGAGGGCGAGGTCTTCTGTTACTAGAGCATGCCGAAGTAGTGGCAGACAGGCCCTTCTGAGCGTCTGAGAGCGCACTAATGGACAAGATCCTTTTATTGTCAGATTGTCAAAAAACAATGCTGTATCATTTTGACTGACTGTCAAATCTTTATCTTTGTACCAACAGAAACCGTGTTCTACATTAGCAATAGGTAGAACTTTCCTAAACAGAAGGTATGCGGCACTTCCATAGACGTCTTTCTTTGTTAAAGCTCTATACGCTTCGCTTTTTGGTTGGTTTAAGCCCAATATAACCCATACCTTTTATTTTATATTAGTGATACAAATCCAAGTATTACATTTTAATGGGAAGAACGAAGAATAACACATTCTCAATGTTGTGTAAGGAACTGCTAAAGGTTTCTTCAGATATCGTAGAATGATGGCTACATCCAGTTGTTCACCGTCAATTCAGGAAGCTTCCTATACGTAGAGACCCTGCAGCTGAAATGGACCAGAGAAAGGAGTTTGGTTCAGATGGATTTTCCTGGCAGATTATTATTGTTTTCTGAGACAAACCAGTCCTACAGATCAATGAAGTGATTTCAGATATTAAGCTGCTAATTTATTATTTGCTATAATAGAATCTCCTTTGAATTCAGGGGGAATAGATGTATTTTTGGTAGTGTAGTTTACTTTTTTTTTGTATGCATGTTTGATCGTTATTTGTGCACTTGAGCTTTAGATTAAATTTGAATAAATTGCCAGCACACAGTCAGTCTGATTTATCTTAACTCTCCTAGACTGGGGTAGATAGACTATCAAGCATAGCTGGAATGGATTTCTTAACAATCATTTGCTATTGGCAAATGTTTTCAATTTTGGAATATATCCATTCTAGGTTTGCTAGATAACCAAGTTCTCCCTTAATAGTCTATCTTCTCTAGTCTTGGAGAGCCTTATTAAATCAGGCCCATTGTGGGAAAAAGTATTTAATGCACTGGGAAGTGTTATAGGGGAGTTTATACTTTTGTATATATGTGTTGGACTTAGAAGACCCTTGTTTTTGGTGTGGAAGCTGTGTTCTCTCTGTAAAGGTCTGGCACAATTCCTGCTGAGTTGGAGCTAAAACTCTGCCTATCTAACCATCTGAGAAGTATTTTCTGTAATTCCCTGTAGTGTAGTGTAGTGTAGTGTAGTGTAGTGTATCTTTACCCAGGTACAGCAAGAACCAGCTCCCTGGTCTATGAACCAATAACCAAATGGATGTTAACCATCTAAGAAGTTTAGAAACATACATAAAAGTCACATGATAATCGAAGTGTGATTTACATTTTTGCCATCTGTAAAATTTAATAAAAGACCTTTTGGAGTCATTGCAAGACTGTAAACACTGTATATAAAATCACAGTCCTCCAGACTCTTATTACATTTTTATTGCCTTCTTAGTAGATTCTTTACAACTTGTAAGCAAGGCACGCTGAAGAAAAGAGATTTGAGATTCCCTGTGTTTCCCAAGTTAAAAGCGAGTCTTGGTGTAGAGCTGCTTGCTCAGCAGATTGGAATGAGGCATAGAATCCTCTTT
Source organism: Pyxicephalus adspersus (assembly GCF_032062135.1). Taxonomy (NCBI): domain Eukaryota; kingdom Metazoa; phylum Chordata; class Amphibia; order Anura; family Pyxicephalidae; genus Pyxicephalus; species Pyxicephalus adspersus. The sequence continues at coordinate 21,544,343 of NC_092858.1, forward strand.
GTTTAGTGTGCATGGTCTGCTATAATATTTTTGCTCTACTTACTTTCTTTTTTTGTGTTCTGTCATGTGCATCATGGTGTTCGAAAAATAACGATATTCATTAGCGAGGTTGACTTTTTTTTTTTTAACTCGGTCTATGAACAGTAGAGACATAAGAAGACGAACAGAGCTCCTACTGTGTGCATGCTCATATGGCAGAAAAAGACTACAAGAGGATTTGTGCTGGACACACTAAATGTTAAGTCTCCATCCACTGCAGAACCAGACTGATTTGACAGTTTCATACTGGATGAACCAGCTATGCATGGATTGGATTTCCCGTTTTGGAGCTGAATACTGAGCTCCATTAGCAGACCTGCAGTTTAATTACAGAAGACTCCACAAATGTATACATGCACCTATTAAGATTTACCAAAGTGCCTTAAAGTGAACTTTACACAGTGACAGGTTTACTTTACAGAAAGCACTTTAGGGAACATCTGCTTAGCTGACTTGGACACCCCCGCCATTCCAATCCAACTTGCAAAACAGGTTGAAACCTACACAAGGTTATGGACAATCCCTCTGCACCACAGTATGTTGTTCAATCTGTATTGTGTGAACATAAGGGGAGTGTTGGATGTTCTGTCATACCTGGAAATGCCAGGTATTACTTAGAAAGTCTGATTGCATATTTCGGCAGATAGATAAAGTAGGGCAGGTAAATACAATCCACTTAAAGCTGAACTCCAGACAGTTACAAAGTAAATCTCAGTACTAGACAAACTAAAATTCAAATCCTTTGCCAGATAAAACATATGTGCAATCATTAGCCAAAGCATTAAAACCACTGACAGGTGACTTGATCATCATTGGTTGTCACATTACAACAGTTCCTTGCAAAGAGTGGAATATATGTGGCAGCATGTAAACCATCAGTGCCTGAAGGTGATGTGCTAGAAGCAGGCAAAGGATCTAAATTACTTTGAGAAGTGAATAAATTCCTTGTCCTAAATGAGAACCTTTGTCTCTAAGACTAGTTTTGGTGTTTAAAGACTGGGTTAGAGCATCTCCAAAATGAAAGGTCATTTGGGGTGTTTCCAGTATGCAATGGTTAGTACCTACAAAAAGTGTCCAAAAAGGCAAAAGGTGAACTGGCAACAGGATTGTAGGTGGCCGATCCCACAAGAGAACAACCATAGCAGAAATTACTGAAACACTTAATGCTGGCCTTGAGAGAATGGTGTCAGAACACACAGGGCTTATCGGCTGTGTAGAGGGCTTTGTAGCCATAGATCATTTAGAGTGCCCATGATGGTCCCTGTCAAACCATCAAATGCATCTAAAATGGGCATGGATACATTTAAACTAAACTATGGAGCAATGAAACAGGGTGACCTTGTATGATAAATCATATTTTTTCAATCGTGTTGGTTGGATGCATTGATATCATTTATGTGGGAAAGAAATGGCAGCAGGAGGCAGGCCAGCGGAGGTAGTGCGATGCCCGGGGCATTGTTCTGTTGGAACACCTTGGGTCTGGCATTTATCTGGATGTTACTTTGAAATGTGCCACTTTCCCAAGGATTGTTGCATGCTACCTACACTCCTTTATCTCAATTGTATTCCCTTAAGGTCTTAGTGCCAAGATTCCACAGGACGGTACAACGTTCTTGCGGAATCCATGCATCAACAGACCAGAACTGCTTGGGTAGGACAATAAGGACCTACAAAGAAGCAGGCAGGTGTTCCTGTGCTCTGCAACATCTCAGAACTACATAGCTTGTAAATCAGGGCTTAAAATCAGTTTACACTTTGCAGCTCAGATAAAAAAGGACTGTGTTATCTAGAAGAGGATTAGCAATCTTGCAGTCAGGGAAATGCAAAGTTAGAGCTTCCTAGTAGACAGCTGTGACCCTGATTTACCAAAGGAGCAAAGCATTTTCAAATCAAACGTGAATTTACACTTTGCAAGGTGATTTTCCATTTATCTTAATGAGTGGTGTGCAACAGAGTTTAAACTTGCTTTAATGCATTTTAGCTTTCACATGATTGAATGATTGAAGTGAGGACAACTTCACTTAATTCACTCAACTAAAGTGAACATTGGCTTTGCAAAGAGTAAATTCATTTGGCTTAGTGAATAAAGTTAAGTTGTGTCGGCTTCAATCATCCAATCATGTGCAAGTACAAACCCATTGTTTTTAGTTGCACATAATTATATATTTTATTAGTGTATTCTACCCCAACCCCCTATTTACTAAGTGAACATTCTCTACTCAATAAAAATCCACTCCCATATCTCTAAATGCAACCTGTTTATATTTGAGTGTTGTGTTCCTTTAACATGATCACATCTTTATCTAAATTGTTTTCTACAACCCATTTATAAATGCCAGCTTTCCCTACACCTATGTTCTGACTCCACTACATCCTATGTATGAGTCACAGGACAATGATGTAATGTGTGTCTCTTGTTGCATGTTTCCTCAAAGTGCTGCTACTGTGAGTCACAAGTCCAGGGTTGCAAATATTCATTGAAATTTATCTGTGATGTTGGACAGATTAGACAATTGGAAGATGTGAGTGGGTTGTCATGAAACACATGTTTTGTAAATGGTTGTACTCATTTGCTTCGAGCACTTGCATGGATTACTCTGTGTTAAAGTATCTAGTACCACTTAAAAATTGCCCATGCATGTTAAAATGTATTTGTACAATTTTTATTGGGTTCTAGCAATATATATGTAGTACAGAAACTATCCTGGATAGATGCAAACTGGATGGGTTTTATAGTTATTTATTTAAATTAGCTTGTACAACCCATAGTATGTATGTGTAGTATGTATGTGTATCAACATCATTGGATATACACCGGACCAGTCCAAAGATTGTTCTTGTGAGCATCTGTTGCTTTAAAACCAGAATTAAAGTGAACCTATCAGCCCCATCAAATCGTATTATTTTATGTTGATAGTTATCTTATTCTTGCACTTCAGCTCAGGCAACACAAATAACTGGGCCTCTGGATACCAATCATTACCATGTTTTCAAACAGTGAAAGAAAAAGGGATGAAAATGGCTGCATCTATATGGATACACACAGAGAAATATAGTAGAGATAGCCTAAATTCCTAAAGGTTTTAAAAAATTTGCAAACCTCTGAAATTGTTTTTTCCAATTTCGCTGTTGCATTGAAATCAATGGGAAACTAAACTGGGGTTCTAAATGCTTAGAAAAGTGTGGAAAGCTCTTAGCAGTCCTGCCAGATGATGAGGCCAATTTTCAGCTCAAGCTTCTAATAAAAATTCTATCAGGAATGCTAAGATAGAAATGGTAAAGGTGGGGGGTACGGTGGCACTGGCAGTCAAGCTAAGGATTCTCAGGTAATAGTTGAACCAGATGCAAGGCAATTTTTTGTACTTTTCTCCCAGGAGCCTTTTGGTAATCAAAAAAAGCACTGAAATTGTGATTTGGGTCTGGACATCCATATTCTTTACATTCAAATTTAATCTAAGGCCCCTTTCAGACTAGCAGTTTTCCATGGTGGTCTTCTGCAGGCTCAACTGTGGTACCGGTTGGGTACCACTTTATGCATTTCCATGAAGTTGTGGCTGTGGTGGATCATGGTGTGGTTCCTAAAAGCATCAAGATGACTTTGTTCCTTTTCCTCCTCTGGGCACACTACAAGGGCAATTGCATGAAAACGCATTGACCTGGGGTGCTATTTGACGCACAAGTTTGCTTTGCAACCAACTGCACAGATTTCCACCACAAGTCTGAAAGGGGCATAAGTGTACAATATCAGGGTGATATCGGAAGAATTTACTCTTGTGTTCATTTATGTCTATGAAACACTATAAAGTAAGATGGAAAATTAATATATTCATTACAAACAGTTTGCACCTGGTAATAGTGCCTAACATTTTAGATTTGTGGGATGAAATATTTAAACTCTTTGAGGACTTTGAGGAATGTTAGAATTTATTTAGGTTTACGAATACAACTGAATAGCAATAAACAGTATATTATGTGTATTATTTAAACTGACCATGGGAATTAAAGAACACTGATGTCATGAATTGAAAAACAGAATTCCCAGGGTACCTTGGCTTTATAAAACATCAAGAACTGAGATATGAACTGTATTGTATTGACTTGTATGAGAATGGAAAACCAATTTTAGGGAAACTAAATTTGTGGAATTGAAAACTTTGAACTATTATATTTAAAGTTAACCAAATAACCCTGTGTAGAATTGGTAGTATTACAGGACTAATGAATGCACAGGACAATACCAATGGTCAAGATATGAAGGTGTAAATATGGGGGGGATCTTATATTATTAAATTAAAACTTGGGCAACAATGGATCCAAATCACTAGGAACATTTCAGTTTCTGTTTTTCATATAGCCAGTTACTGATTAACACAAACTTGTCAATAACATACTTATGAGGTTGTGCATGAACTACAGTAACTGAGCACCAAGCAATAGCTTATATTTCTTTATTTACTGTATCAGCTCTGTATAGGCAATGTATAGTCTATAACTTTTCCTTTGTGCTTCAGGACTATATTATGCACTGCAAAGAAATTGTCTTGTGTGTGGGATTGAATAATTCGTGGAACCTCAAATCACTATGGCCTCGTTGAATCCCTAAACCCATAGCTCACAGCTCTGCAGGAGCTCACCCTGACAAGCTCTTGTCCTCCGCACTGTGCCACTTTGTTTTATTTTTAACAAACTGGCTGCACTCTCTTGTCTCTCTTCCTTTGACTGTAATGTTAGATGGCTCCACAAGCATCATTGGCTGTTGACCAAACCCCCTCACCCTTCACCAAAGTATCTGTGGTTACTAAGCTACGTTCCCAAGAGCTTATCCCTTCTAATGGTTGTTGAGCTCATGTAATTATACATGTTTACATTTAGGTTTTAAAATAATTAGTATGTAAATAGTTAAGCATGAATTAATTAAATGGGTGAAAGAATTGTATCTAGCATTATACTAGTGGCTGATGAAAACTTTTTTGTTGGGTTTAATTCAACTAAACGTTTTTGCATGCAACCTAAAAGTTGAAATTAGAGCAATTCCAAAACCCTATAAAACAATTTCAGGGAACCTAGGATGTCATGGGAAAAATACACCTTACATTAATGGTCAATGGAAATAATCCCCCTATAGTGGTGGTCAGAATGGTACCCTTGCAATAAAATGAGCCTTTTTTTTTGTTGGGATGTGTTCGCATACAACCCAAATGAATGTTCAGAATGATAATTTTACAGATAACAAAATCTAAAACAAACGTTGATATAATTTTGCTAACTCTGTCAAATGGCGCTGACCACAAATAAAGAGATCACCCTCAAATAAGAGCTTAATCCGCCAATGCACAAGGAACACCTAGCTACCTCTGTAGAAACCCCAGGGTTCTATAGAACCCCAGCTGAGCTTGGCCGCTCTAGACTTACATTGCCCATGACATATAGGCCAGAGCTCGGATATGAAATGGTACTTTAGTAAACGGTAATTCTAATGAGTCTCCCTTCAGCAATGTTGTATTCTATAGTTTATTGTATTCATCTTATATAATCTCAAATACGTTTGTCATGAAGTGTCAAGCTGACATTGAATAGCTGGAAAATAATACCAAAAAGTTTTGAAGAATTAAGTAGGGATCTACAGTTTTATGTCACCCGATACCAGTCATAAATTATAACGGCTGCACGACATGTTCTCGGGGCTATAAACTAAAATAGCCTCTAAAATAGTTTCACTTCAAATAAAAAATGGGTAATGGAGTGAGATCACGCTAGCTTTTCGATGCTTTACTGGATGCAGTCGCTTTTTTCCAGTGGTGAAGATTTATTCAGTATAGTTCCATGTACTCAGAAAAAGTTAGCAGTGAGCAAAAAAAAAAATTGATTGTGTTACAGAATTAGAAATGTAATTGTTAGCTCACTGGTAAATTATAACTGGACTTTTGTTTTTATATTCTATCTATGAACTTCTTAAAGTAAATAAGTTTTGCTCATTCAGATTAAAGCAACAATTTTTTTTTATTCTGCCATCCCCTTCTTGCTCCTCTACTGCTCCATTCAACTGGGAGTATTTTCTACATTACTCAATATTCAAGTAATGTAGAAAATACTCACCATGCAGGAGCATGTGACTTGCACCGCTTCTTCATATTGACAGGGCTGGTGTTTGGTTCAGATTTGTCACTTGAGGGGTGAAGGTAAAGTTCACAACCTGTGAAAGCTCCAAGAATTGGGGACCATACTGGGCTTTTTTCCTTTGCTCCAGTAGAATGGGAGCAAAGGAAAGACTGGGGTATGCTGCTGGGTGGGGGACCTGTTAGTGTGTCTTGCATGTTTTCCTTTAAATAAATCTTGAGTTCATTTTAGTAATTACTTTGCTATTTCAGATTTGTACTACTGCTTTCACTCTAGTCAGATCTGATTTAAAGACTTGTATTGATGTAAAACTATGGCATTGCCCTACAAAGCAATGTAACTAGATTGTTAGCTACCCACTTTCTCTATTTTTATGTTAATAACCCTGTTTTTGGACACACCACTGGAGATATGCAATATTAAAGGATACATGCTCAGTCCTGTCCCATGCTACAATGGTTTGCTTGGTGTCTAAAACAGTTAATACGAGACCCATTATATAGTACTTGATGGCTGTATGGCTCATCACCAGACCTGATCACAGCCTCATGGTCCATGTGACACAATAGAGTGCTTGACCTATGTTCAGGTCCCCAAACCACATTGCATTATTTGCTACCAGAAAGGCCAATTTGACCACATCTTAATGGTCCACAGTTCAGTACCTAGTATCTGAATGGCCTATTACCAAGCCTTATGTCTTATGGTCCCCATCATTCTACAGTGCTGTGCTCAATAGGTAAATGACCTACCACCAAGCTTTACCATTGCCTAATGATCCCCTTCCCACTATGCACTGTTCAGGACCTGAAAGACCTATGACCAGTCCTGACTTCTGTCCTATGGTCCATATTACCCTACAATGCAGTTAAATAGCCTTCCACCAAGCTTGACCATTTGCAAATGATCCCCATCCCACTATGCACTGTTCAGGACCTGAAAGACCTATTACCAGTCCTGACTTCTGTCTTATAGTCCCTGTTACCCTACAGTGCAATTAAATGGCCTTCCCACAAGCTTGACCATTTCCTAATGATCCCCATCCCACTATGCACTGTTCAGGACCTGAAAGACCTATGACCATTACTGACCATGGTCTTATTTTCCCACCACATTGCAGTTCTTAATAGTTGAATGACCTAGCACCAAGTTTTACCACTGCCTAATAGCCCCTATCCCACAATGCAGTGTTCAGAACCTGAAAGACTTATAACCAGGCCCGATCACTGTTTAATGCCATACCAAAATACAGTACTTGGTACCTAAATGACTTATTAGGCCTAAACACTGTCTAAAAGTCCCCATCCCAAAATACAATGCTCTGTATCTCAATGACTTACCACAATGACTGACCAACGTCCCACTGGAAGGTAGGTAGATGCCTAGGTACATGCAAATACTGGTTTTCATGGAGCCTGCAATAATTTTGTGTTTAAAAGCTGGCTGGTATAACCCAGTTATATATATATATATCAGTGTTCAACCCAGAAAAGGTTTCAAGCTGGGTGGCAAGAAAATGTAGGTGGGTGGCAGCCCCGCTATTGTGACCCAACTCAACAGTAACCACCCAAAAACAGACATGTGGCTCCTGAAAACTTCCGGGTGGTGTGCCCAGCTAAAAGGTGCTGGGGAGAACTCTGTAATTGTTATCTATGTGTATTAAAATGTAAAATACTATCATTTTATAGAATGTCACATATAATCCTAACTCAGAACAGATTTAAACATTGCAGTGTATACGTATTTAGTTATATTTAAAGTAGAACTTTGGGCTAAATTAAAAATGACATATGTGATGCAGTCTGTCACAGAAATTGGCACAGCATTTTTTTTTTCCTGAGATTCCTTTTTATGGCTGTTTTTTTTCCATTTTGGTTAGGTTTATTATACCCTGTCCAATATTTTAGATTAGACTAGTGTCTCTCGATCTGAAATACAGTGTTGAACCCAAAACTTTTTCTAAGCTGGGTGGGAAAAAATTGAAGGTGGGTGGCAGCCTCTGTATTGTGACCCAACTCTTTGGTAACCACTCAAAAATAGCCGGGTGGTTACTGAAAAGTGCCGGGTGGTGCGCCCATCTAAAAGGGGCTGGGGAGATCACTGGAAATAAAAACAGGAATTCATTCATCATTACAGGTATTAACCCCATACAGCTACCAGAAAAAAAGAGTCAGGTTTACCAATATATGCTACAATATATATAACATTTTCACTAAATCACTGGTAGCTGGTCAGGCTTAAATCTTTTCTCTTGCTGCTTTATTCCTGGACATTACAGATAATTACACAACATCGTCAGCCAGAACAAACTTTGTATTGCAGTGGAACACTAATCTGAACACTGATAGACTGGGTAATATGTCCATTTATCTAATCACAATACTGCTGCATGACCAGGGCTTTGTGGTTAGTAAAAAGATCCTCTTTAACCCTTTACTGAACTGCGCTGTCTAGTTTGAAAATTACTGCTAGACGCATGCTGTGTGGTTATTGTACTATAGAGTGCTCTTCATGGGTTTAGAGCAGGCGAACAATGAAAGATAATTGCTAATTGGTTGCTCCTTGCCATTAAAATAAGACAATTTGTCTTTATTCTGCATAAGGCTAATTACGGGCAGCATTTATAATCTAAAGATTCACTTTATTGGTTCATCTGTTGTATACTGTAGGAGGAAAGTATTTTGTATTATATTATTTTTGTATGATAACAACAGACCTGGATTTTGTGACGAGTGGCATTTTTTTAAAGCTGAACAGGCTCAGCAAATATTGCCCAGTAACAAAAGGCATATGCATTCTTGAATCTTGGTTTTTATGTATTTCTTTCAGTTCTGTGCATAAATCCCCCAATGAAACTTTCATTGTGCTGAAGCTTTTAGGGCCAGTCACTGCTGCTCTCTTTCCATGTGCAAGGGGACTGGTCTTGTATCCACCCCTCTCTTTATTTTTCTACAGCTCCCAGTTGGCAGAGACATGCGCGGGGCGCAGAGTCTAAGCAGCTGCCCGGTCTTCACCAGAGCCTCTAGTGGTGAGGATGTTACGCTGCAGGCAAATGCCAGGTTGTGGCCCCCGTGCACACAGATGCAGGTGACTGCTGACAAACAGGAATCAGGCGAGGTAACAGAACAAGAGACATAATTGTGGTCAAACAAGCCAGAGGTCAGGGCAGATGGCAAACAGGAGTAGTCATGGGTGAAATCCAGAGTCAGTACACTGGAAATCAGGAAATGGAAACACAGACAGGAATAGCTGGAACCTGGAAACAGAGCCTAAGTGAACTCCTTGTTCAGGCAACTTCCTGTTGCCAGCCACTTCCTTATAAAGAGAAGATCATGTGATGAATGTGACCATGTGACCTGCAGACATCCTAACCCACCACCAGAGGGAGTGCTGGAGAGGAGGTAGTTCAGGTGCTGTTCACTTGTTTGCCAGCAGGTGTAGTGCGTCTGTGGAACACTCTAGACCTCTGAGGCAAAGGGGAGGCTGACAGCGGAGCCATATGACCTGGACCAGGAAGAAAGCAGGGACTGGGATCCCTGAGCATAGCTGGTGCTGGCAGCAGGGGATAGTAAGGTGGGTGACATGGATGAGGCACAGATCCCCTGGTCTTGCAGGAATCTGTGACAGCCACCTCTACCATTTTACCTGCTTATGTAGCTATGGCATAGATAAGCACCCATTCCATCAGATACAGGCAGATGTGAATAAAGTGGCATCACCTTATAATAATATCAAGTAACTTTAAGCCTTAGTTATATAACAAAGATAACTCATTTTTATTGTGTTACACAAACATCCTACAATGCTACTTTTAGATTACATTTGCATTATTGACTTTAATAAATATTATTTGCCTGAAAGTGCTTAGGTCACAATACGTTTTACATTCTGTTTTGTTTACTTAAAGAGGAAGACTGACTCAGCCCCATTTACAGATTCATATCGCAAAGTAAATGTTTCCATTTCAACTATATTGCAGGCTGAGTGGTGCCTACTTTATCCTATTATAACCACATGTGAGAAGCCGTGAATGTCTCCGGTGTCACTTAAATGCATATACAGATTAAAAGACATGCCGTGTACACATATTACAGGACAACAGTCAATAATTTATTAAAATTCAGTGTATTTTAAAGTGAACCTGTGGCAAGCCTTTGGACAATCAAATATTTATAAATTATTGGCTAGACAATTTGCTTTAAAACAAATCCTCACTGACCTTTGGTGCTGCAGGCACAGTGGTGAAATTCTTCCTCAAATTCACAACAGAAACATAAAAAAGTGGAAGTGGAAAGGGTTCTCTGTTAAATCCTCAAATTATGTGTTTTTTGGGAGGGTTTTAATCTTTGTGCTTGAGTATAGACTTATGTTTCCCCCATGTTTACATTCACTTACTGCTGGTTGACGACACTAACCATTATTTTGGTAAAGTAAACTTTTTGAGGTTAATTTGAAATTTCTTTTGCTGGTTTGTCATGGGGTCCTGACCCCATGTTTCTGATCTAAGTTAAATATTAAAAATACCGCTCTCCTGAGCCCTCATCCATAATTACCTCTAATGTACTTTGAGGGACAGCTAGTGCCATGATCATGGACTTTGTAAAGAGCTGCATAATATGTTGGCGCTATATAAGTACAAGGTAATAATATTAATACTGTATTTGAAGGTATTAATCAAACTACACTTCCCTTTTTTCTTGTATATATTCTGTACATATTAGGTTCTTTTAGTATCTCCTGATATATTTTGTTCTTTAGACCTTTCACCATTTTAGTTCTTTTCTGTTGACTTGTTCTGTCCTATTTGTAAGTGAAGTCTCCATAACTAGACATAGTATTCCTAATGGGCTTTTACTAGGATCTTTAGAGGAATCAGGATCTCCTTTTCTTCCAGTGGTGATTCTAGTATTGCTCCCCATATTTGTATTCTTTTTTCCCCACTACCTGGCCACACTGTTTCCTTATTTCGCAATCATCTGAAATTAGATTGTAAGCTCCTTTGGGCAGGGTCCTCTCCTCATCCTGTGTCACTGTCTGTCATTTGCTACCCTATTTAATGTACTGTAATATCTTGGCTCTTTATAAATACTGTTTGTTAATAATAATAATAATAATAATATTATTATTAATAATAATAATAATAATAATAATAATAATAATAATAATAATAATATTAATAAAATAAGCATCCCAAATTGTTTTCCTTCTTTAGCTCTGGCTGACAATGTACCCCCAATATTTGACTCCTTCATAAAATTGTTTCCACCTAAGTTAGTTATTTTGAACTGCAGGTTGCATTGCTCTGAGCAATCTTCCAGAAATCATACTTTATTTTCCATGTTACAAACACCTTACAGGACTATCAAATGTCAGATTGGTTTTTAAAGCAGAACTGAAGTTAACAATAAAAATTTGTAAGTAGCCAGGCTTTTATAGAAAGGACAGGCGATGTCTCTTATGAATAAAATAAACTTACCTGCCTGTTTGCAATTATTTAACTAAGCACGCCTTTTCTCGCCCTTTTTTCCTTGTTCTCTTCTGGGTTCAGGGGTTCAGGCATTTTCATTGGCCACGCCGGAAAACTATAACTCCTACACATACACATGGCAATACAGGTAGTCCCCGGGTTAAGGACATCCAACATACGGACAGCTCCTAGATAGAAACTAACCGGCTTCCCTGCTCCCTCCTGTGCTGGACAGAGGCTTGATGGGGGGGAGGGGGCGGTTTGCAGGACTTGCAGAAGAAATCTTTTGGTAAACACAGCTGAGGTTGTTGGTGATCTTAGGGGGTGAGCTCTTTCTGCACCCTCTTGTAACTCTTTAATGACCAAGACAATCTCTGCAGTTGTTTCTTTTTGCATATTAAAGCACAGCTTGCTCCAGAAGATAATGAATGTCCAGGCTCCATAATTTTTTTTTTTTTGCTTTGTTTGTGATTAAATACTCACAGTGAGGATTTTATACAGTAACTGAAACCATACTGCCTAATATTATGTTGATATAAACATCTGACCCAATTGCATTTAATAAAATAATGTACCTGTTCCGACTTACATACAACTTCAACTTAAGAACAAACCTACAGTCCCTATCTTGTATGTAACCCGGGGACTACCTATATATTCACTCCCACCTACCAACTATGCCAGGATTGCACACTGAGCTGTGCATTCACAGATCACTGCACATTAGACATAGGATTGTGAAACGACAGGTAAGTTTGTTTTATCATAAAGACATAATGCAATCAAGAACATGCCTGCTCACATTTTTTTAAATATAATTCTGCTTCTTTTCGAAATACTTTTACATTATGTGATTGTTAACAGTATTGCAAGGAACACTTCTTGTGGTATTTGCACTGTTATATATTTTGCATACGTTATCCACCTTATCATTTCTTTTCCTGACATTTTAATAAATAAGTCCTAGCAGTAATGGAAGTACCTGATCAGCACAGAGGCCTTTGTGAAAGAAGGAATAAGCCTGTGCAAATCATAAACTCTTTTATATGATTCTATCCAAGTATCTTGATGCACTAGGAGGGCAACTTGGCCACTGACTCAAGAACAAGCAACTCTCTTCATAAATCATGTCATGAAACATAAAAGCTGTAATGGGAATGATGACAATGGTTTTAATTTAGCTGTTGGTGTAAAATGCAGAAGGCACAGTAATTCTGAGAAGCATGCCCAGCTATGTGTCACTGCTTACATAACCCTCCACTATATTTTGTATTCATGAAGATGTATTTGTTCTGTAAACATGACGGGCTAAAATCAGGAAGCTGAACTGCAAAAATATGATTTTTTTTCCATTGAAAAATGCAGCCATATTCTTATCGAATATTGATTCAATCTGTTTCATAACTGTATTTAGCCTTTTTTTTGCAAATCTTCAGTATATACTGCTCTGATTATTGGGAGTTATTGTGATGTCTGGAGGTGCATACTACCAATTGACCTTGATTTAGAAGGATTGTACTCTTTCATACCTCCCAACTGTCCTCAATTTGGAGGGTTTGTCTTTAATATTATTATTATTATATTGTTATTACACAGTATTTATATAGCACCATTATATTACGCAGCGCTGTACAAAGTCCATAGTCATGTCACTAACTGTCCCTCAAAGGGACTCACAATCTAATGTCTCTACCATGGACATATGTCAATAATACACTCTAAGGTCAATTTTGGGAAGCCAATTAAGCTTACCGCATGTTTTTGGGATGTGGGAGGAAACCGGAGTACTTGGAGATAACCCACACAGACACGGGGAGAACCTGCAAACTCCATGCAGATAGTTTCCTGGCCGAGATTCGAAGCTGGTCTTTCTCCATGCCTCCCTGTTCTGATTTCGAAGGACTGTCTGTCTTCACATCTCTCAGCTGCTCTTGAGGACTGTCACTATTTAAAGCAAAACTGTCAGTAAAATAAAAAAAAGGACACTTACCATTACTTCTACAAAGCCCCTGATCCCTGCACAATTCCATTTGATTTGGTCCCACGCCATTCTGGATTCTTTCTGTCCTGGCGCGGGTGAACCATCTGTGCACTGCCATCTTTTTCTCATCTTCCAGCTTCTGCTTAAGATCTTGCACTGTGCAGGCACGAGATCAGGTGACGTTTCATTCTGTAAATGTAAAAAAAATACAAGTGCCCATATCAGTGTGCATGCGTGAAATTGGTACTTTTTTTTTACATTGTGGGGAAAAGCCCCTTGTGCACATCCCCGATATCAAAAGAGCAGCCTGAAGCCTCTTGGGATATGGTGACGAAGGTATCCCAGGATCCCAAGTTTTGGGCTTGATTTTTTGAGATTGTATTAAACAAAACATTTTTATTTACCCTTTTATATAAAGTAAATGTGTTGATAAGCCCCTCTGTCCCTAAGTCCTCCTCAGTTTTCCCTATTTTGGCTAGATATATTTAGTGAATAAAAAAGTGTTACTTTACATTAAGCCTTTATCCAGTTTCTAAATTAAACCATTTGTATAAAAAACCAAAACTTTTATTGTCTCCATAAAAAGGACCTGCTATCATATGAAGGGCTGTTATATATTGTCAGCCCCTTCATAACACAAAAATGCAAGTGCAAAAACAATAATACAAATAAATAAAGCTTATAAAAATAAGGCACCTATTACTATAAAAAAAAAGTAATAAACATAAATATTTAAAATGTAAAGTTGAGTTAAATTCCTAAAGAAAATAACATTTTTAATCAGGCATTATGTTATCAGACATTCTGCCAGGAGACACATACAAAAGTAAGGCTGGGTACACACATGCAATGGTTCTCGTTTGATAATCATCTCAGGGCCGGCCGATATCGGATGAGAATCTGACGTGTACAGCGCTCGTCGTCCATGGTCCGAACAACCGTCCTGGTGGATCCACGGACAGCAGATGACGACTGATTGTAATGGAAGTGAAGGGAGAGAGAGCACAGTGGGGTGCCGCTTAGTCGTTCCCCCTTCCCCTCTCCATAGAACAGAATGGTGCTGTATGTACAGCACTCGTTCATGCATTGTGCAGTCGTTAGTTGTTGGAAAGGATCGTGAAAGATCCTTTCCAACGAAAATTATTGCACGGGTGTACATACGGTAGTCTAAGTTTCAATGGTTTAACACCAATTGGTTATCAGTATAATGTACACAGACTAGATACTATCGTTTGAATGATGCAGGAAGAGACACGTACCAAAGAAAGTGTACTGCAGAACAATCCACGATCACTGAACGACCGTACACACAATGAATAGCGAACGATAGTCGCCCAATCAGATCTGCCGGGACCGTTGTTCGTTTCCAGCGTCATTTCTCGTTCATCGTCGTCACTGGCCAGCCGTTCACTTTTTTTGTTTACGATTATCGGACGATCAATCGTTAGTCGTTCGTTTCCAATGATAATTATTGCCCGTAATAAACCTAGAGCAGTTATTTATTGGTAACTTTAAATTGATAAGCTGTAAATATTTTTTAAGGCATCAACTATAGACAGTTTGTAGTATAGGCAGCACAGTGGCTAGGAGGTCAGCATTCTGGTCTTTATGCATGGAGTTTACAGGTTCTTCCCGTGTTTGCGTGAGTTTCCTCCCACATTCCAAAAAAAAAAAACCATGCAGTTAGGTTAATTAGCTTCCCCTCAAAATTGACCTTGGACTGTGGTAATGACATATGACTATTGTGGGACATTAGATTGTGAGCCCCTTTGAGGGACAGCTAGTGACATGGCTATGGACTTATACTTACTAATTGTAATTTTTGGTGCTGTGCCATTAAACATGTTTTAAGGCTTGACATATTTGGCATTTATTTACTCAACACAGTCTTGTCTTTAAAATTGAATTGTATTAAATCATGTTACTAATAATATGCAGCTGTACAAATACTGTGCAAAATAAACATTTGCAACTACTTTTTTTTAATCTATGTTTTTCTTAAGTGACATTCAGGCGTTAAATGCCCATTTAAAAATTTGGAAGAAAAGCAACTTTTTTCATGCCCTTTTTTTAAATGTAACACTAAGGAGGTTATTAGTAATGTAATGCACGTTTTTCCTAATAGTTACAACGTATAAAAATGAAGTAAGCAGAGCTCATATTAAAAATTATAAAGTTATATACTAGCTGTATGCATATGAAGTAATACACTCAGAGCAGCCACAAGCTGACTTTGACAAAATCGAATGCAAAGAATATGCTTGACCCAGAAAATGGACCCTATTTCCCCAATCGAAAATTGATTTAGGAATATTGATCATTTTACTATTCCCTTTCACCAGTCAATATCAAAAAAGATTTCAGCTGGCCGCCACTGCTTTCTTTGTATTGCTGAAAGAGGTAAAAAGCTAAGTGGCTGTTGATTGCCCACCTGTGTTCCTTCAATGAAAAGTAGGGATTTTTACAATCAATATTCATTTTTTTTTTGTCAAAATCTAGAAGGGTTTAAGTTCTTAATAGATTTTGTGATTCAAGACTTTAATTGAACCAAACGTCTTTTACAAAATGTTGCATAGTGCACGCCTATCTTAATTTTAACAATGTAGATGCGTATGTGCACCATTTGTCTATGGGTGATTGCTGGCTTAGCTGGGATCATTTTCTTTAATAAGTCTGTGAATAGTGCTTGCGTTTTGCTCATTTATGGCAGTGCAAGAAAGTCATTGCTTCATTGAATCAATATTATTTTTTCCTGAGATAGGCTGGTATCCACAAGGGTCCCCAACCATCCTCCAAAACCAGTTTGTTTGCCTCCTGTGAAATAGCATGTTTGTACAAGTTTCAGGCTCCCAGGATTCATGATCTTTATATCCCCAACATGTTCTGACTCTGACACCTATCATCGGCTGTCACTGGAACTTAATTCTTTCTTATGATAAATGGACTTTTCTGCAAGACACAGCGTGTGTCCCCATAGATCCAGACATCTGCATCAGTCTGCATTTTCTGTCTGCCAATGTGCGGACATCTGCTAACTTATGTTGCGATCTATAGTAATCTCAATTCATCACAGTTGAATGTGATTCTACTGACAACTGAACACAGTTGTCAAACATAGTTCATGATTGCTCTGCACATCTGTGAGGACAACCTTACAGCGGCCCTAAACCCAGACATTAACCAAATCTATTTAAAACCTCTTAGCTGCTGTCTAAATTGAACAAATAAAAAAGAGAGTCGTAAAAAACTCCCATTAAGGAGCTCCAGGTTTCTGTGGGTGTTAATATTAAGTTGGCTATGAATCTAGAAGAGCTTCTACTCTTCTGGGAGGGCTTTCCACAAGATTTTGAAGTGCATTTTTTTGGATAAAAGAGCATTTGTGAGACCAGGTACCGATGTTGGATAAGAACACCTTGTACTCCACCATCATTCATTTTATTCCAAAGGTATTCAGGGCCAGGGGTTGAGGTTAGGGCATTGTACAGGCTATCCAAGTTCTTCTACACCAAACACAAGAAACATGTATTAATGAACAGTAACCTTCACCAGAAACATTTGGACCCAATACCTTGGTAAGGAGTCCACATAGTCTGATCCATATGGCATACATTTAGTTATTTACCTGTTGGCCAATGATTGCATACCAAGAGTCGAATAACATGTCCAATAAACAATGCTAGAACTTTGTACAAATTTTTGACATATACAAGGTGTACATGTATGTCATCATTGTCTGACTAAGACATTGAAGAACATTCTGCATCCTAGACCTAATGCTGGCTCCGGAACTTGTCTAGATCCTCTCTTTCTTTTCACTATTCATATTGAATATTGTGGGGATGAAAAATCTTTTCCTTTATGTTTAGCAATAGTTTTCATTATGGGTTGGAGCTGTCGTTTCCTTAATAGTAAAAAGGAGGCAGGAGATGATTACTGACCTCCTGATCCAAAGATAGATATGAACCTTGGGAAGAAGAAATGGCCGCACATCTGCAGGTACTGGGTGATCCGCCGCCATCTTGCCAGACAGGGCCTTCCGCATGGTACTTTTTCTGTCGCAGCGAGTGAAGGCGCAGAGACAAATTAATCCATGGCTTGCAGGTTGAAGCAAGGATTGGAGGGGGCATTTCAGGAGAGAAACGAACAGCGTGGCAGATAGTTTGGCAAAAGGTTAGTCATCAGGGAGCCGCAGCCACCTACATCGGGCCCTTGAACCGGAGGTTCTATGTTTTCCTATTATGTAATTCTTTGGTCATCTCCTAAAAATGCAAGTTTTTTGGGTAAAGATTACTTTCCTTATTTGATAGATGATGTATGTGCCTTTGGAGTTTACAATTGCATCCCTTGCATAATAAAAATTCTTTGTACCACGTATTCATATACCATTTTGAAAACAACAAAATGCGACTTTTAAGGTAATATTAAAACAGTTTGCACTTTAACATATACATATAACAAATAATAAAATCCACAAAAACATATAATAAAATCAGTGGCTATAATTTTTACAATCCTATTATGTTCCTCATAACTTGCGGTGCATTGAGTAATATGATTGTATCATTATGGTCACAAGTTTAATTGTATCCCTTGGTATCTGATGTTCCCTGCTGTGTAATAACTTGGAGATGTAAAAAAAAGGGTTATAATATATATGCTTTATTTTTTCATTTCAGATCAGATGCTAATTTTGCTTCATTGCAGGAATGACCCAGTGCTAAATATGACTTTTTTTACTTATATGACTTTTATGTCTAACACCTAATGCCATCAGTCTTTGGGGCTCTAGTAATGTATGTTTGTGGTGAATGTACACAAAACACTTTCTGGTGGAGAATCAATCACTATTATAGACAGTACGAATGGACCTGGAAGATTCTCTCCAGTGAATGTCAGACTTACTGCTTTATAAACAGACCCATTAGGGCAGGGGTGTCAAACTCAAATATACAATGGACCAAAATTCAAAACTTAGACAAAGTCGTGGACCAATTTGAAACTGAAGTAGCACCGCTACTACAATTCTCTGCGTCTATAAAACAGTCCCATGCGGGGCTTAATGTTATGAGTGGCTGGAACTCCCTCTTCTCTGAAATAGCACCGTTACTACAATTCCCTGCATTTATAAAACTTGGTTAGGTTGTGAAACATTTTCAACATTGCAGAAACAAGACCAGCTGAATGTGACTAACTACTAATAAATAGACCTCTTAGACCGGTGTTTTCAACAATTTTACTACGGGGAACCCTTTTATTAACTTTATAATCTTCAGAGAACCCCTTCTATAATTACTATATACACAGCTCACAGTACATTAGTGTGGTGGTCAGTGGTGAGAATGCCTTTTACATTGCTGGTCCTTGGCCAAGAATTTCACCCCTACAGATAGCCAAAAAGATCATTGGTGTCAGTATATATGACCACAGAGGCACAAATTGACCAAGGAACCTCTGGAGGATTCTTAGGGTTCCTAGTTGAGAAAGACCCCCTTAGAATGTATTGATGTTTTAATAAAGTGATTATCTTCTATTAATTCATAGTTTGAAGCTTGTGATACAGACGTGTTTTTTGGGGTAACACAAGGACTAGTGTTTCATCCTTTGGATATATGCCATCCTAGGCCGTAGCTATAATTCCTATCCATGACTCTGGCTGTGGCTGGACATTACACTTTTCCCCGGAGAGCAATCTTAGGTGTATTGGTTTTGTGTATTTCGCTGTAATGTAGAACAACAGAGGAGATCAGTCACCTCAGGACACTGGGAAAAGGAGCCATGGCAATGTTCCATAAATACCCAAGACATTTGTTTCACAAGGAGTCACCTGAGTAGACACACAAGACTGCAACAGTACTGGAGGCAACACTGTATCTTACACATGTGGTTTAAAGGAGTTCAGGAAATTATATTTTGCTCTCTTTTTTTTTTGTTTTGAGGCAGAGGTCGGCAAACTCCAGCCTTTAAACCAGATATGGCTGGCCGGCAACCCGCGGTGGAGTCGGAACAAACTACCAGAGCCAGAGCTGACGGAGCCCCAGGGCCGCATGCGGCTCTTGAGCGTCCGTGTGGTAGCTCCCTTCCCTATTTACTGTGGCCGGCGTTAACAAGGGTTAAGTAGGGAACATTCCCGTATGGTGGGGGGCTGAGCCATTAGGGCGGGACTCGAGAGAGAGTCCGGCCCAGTGTGCTCCTGCCTACCCCTGAAATGGCCTAGTGGCCAAAAAAGTTTGCTGACCCTTGGTGACCCTAATGGATAGATTCATACATGTACCTTACATGAATTGTTCTATGCTTGGTGGTCAAAAACTGCTTTTACGGTGATTTGATACTGAATAGAAACTCTGTTTCCTTGTTACACAAGACCAATTCAACTGTAAGCTTCACAGCTTAACAGCATTAGGGGTCATTTGCTATACTGAAAACAATCCACTTTTTCGTATTGTGCAGGGTGATTTGGGAGGAGGTCCTTGTTGACTTTATCAATGCACATACTATTCCACCTACATTAAATAAATTCGTTTCTGCGATGAGATGAACAAAATAAGGTTTGGAGGGGTCTACATTTACCATAAGATTCTCACCTACACCGAAGCAGAGCATTTACAGTTTTTGCTAGGGTTTATTTTTATAATATTTGTCTAGCAAACTTTGAAAATCTGTGAGTTTAGCAGCAGAAGCAAAGCAGTAGAGGGAATAGAGCAGATGAGGAGTCTCAAGATTTTTTTTTTTTCTGTAGGCGGCTTTGTATGGATTATTCAGTGGTCACATACAGTGGAGAGTATTGAATCACCACCATGGTATTTCCTGATAACAAAATTGTAATGTATTGATGTTTACTAGTCCTAAATGTGGTGGCTACAATTTTATTTTTTAGGCTTTTTTTTAATCTCCTGTCCTAGGTTGACAACACCATTGTACAAAATATGCAGTATAGGACGGAAGCTGTTAGATTTTACATACCATTTAACGTTTGTAATACTGATTACATAAGATGGGCACATTTATTTTTTCAGTGGTCAGAATATGTCTATTCAGGACCTCATTTTTTTACAGTGATTGATGTAAAGTGAATGTCCTCTTCACATTTCGTAATGTTAAATCTGATTAATCAAGCCATTCCCTATGAACAGTCATCCATAGGCTATCTGGTCAGGTTGTGGCATACTTTTTATTAGTATTATCCAATCAAACCATAGCCGGTTAGATTTGCAATGTCATCTTACATCTTTGGCACCTTAAAGTGAAACTATATCCTTTTAGGTGTGGGCGAGCTTTAGCCATAATTTCCAACAGTGCCAAGTATACTTACCAATTATGACACACACCATAAATATGGCGTCCATCAGTGGTGACAAGTCCATGAACCTATTACCCTTGCATCCCCTGAAGATGCTACTTTCCTAGTGATTGAACTTTTTTAAATTTACTGACTATGTAACCATGCGACTCCACGCCAGACTTCTGGTTCCATGACGATCCTCTACCATGCGTTATGCATTGTAGGCAAAAAACAAAAGGCCACCAAGAGCCATAGCAATATTTTTTGGTAATAGAGACTTTGCATTGGTATTCTGCCTAAAACCTTCACCACCTGGTTACTTTTTTGGTTTAGTCCTACTTTAAGTCATCCATAAGAGAGAATACATGGCATTTACCATAATCCATCAATTAACAGTCAGAACCTTTAGTTATTTTAAAACATATTGACAATAAATGGTGTAATGTAAAGTCAGATAAGCAGCTGTAAAATTGCATTGAAGCCATATCGGGTGAATATTCTGCTTCCAGCCAATTTCAGGTATGACTCACAAGTTACGTAACATTGGTGGTCACTAATTAGCAGAGATGGGTATTGTGGAGGAATCGCTGTTGGAGGGCACCATTGATTGGAGTGGAGAAATTCCCTCATACATACAAGAGTTCTGATTCATGCTGTGAGTGCATCTGCAGATCATTAGCAGCAGCATGTATGAAAGGTATGAATTAGATGAATCATAACAGACCTAATATTACTATACATATTTAGGTTAAAAAGACCTTTTAAATAGCTGTGATTGTAGAGTAAAGATAAGCTTTGTGAAACATTTACTCACGGAGAGCAATGTCACCTGCCAGCCAGGAGAACATGTAGAAATAGGTCGCCCATGATGTGTAATATCAGAAATGATTAAATGAATACATAACTAATATGAATGACTGATAGCTGGAGTGGTCATGATTATAGGTATTTGCGCTGAAGACTTTAGATTTAAAATAATAAAGTCTATTAGGAAAACCCATTTTTTCAAACTTGCCTACCCGTCTTCTTCTGTCAATTGAAACCATCACTACTTCCCACCACTACATATCTCCCATCCTATTGTGTGTGAAATTCCCTCACCTACTAGATTGTAAGCTCTTCGGGGCAGGGTCCTCTCCTCCTGTATCACTGTCTGTATTAGTCTGTCATAGTCTGTCACTTGCAATCCCTATTTATTGTACAGCGCTGCGTAATATGTTGGCACTATATAAATCCTGTTTAATAATAATAATAATAATAATTAGGAAGACAAAAAATAGGTCCCAGATATACCAAATAAAACCTTTTTCAATCTTTAACAATTTACAAATTAAAAACAGAAAAAAAATCACAAAAACAGGGTAATAGCATAGAATAGAAACATAAAAAAACTTTAATTGCCTTTGAATTGTAACATAAAGTTAGGGTATACACATAACAAACACAAAATGAACATGAAATAGAAAAATTGGGGTAGGTAGGACTATAAGAGTGGGACAGGTAGTAGAGCAATCATGCCAAAAAATGTGATCCACAGAGAAATACTTATGACTATCAAAAAGGGCACATTCTTGACCCCAGTCTGGGATTCATATGGAGACCATAGTCTGGAGAACTTTGGTACTGCTTCCAATAAACCAAGTGGTGCAGAATTTTGCTTCAGCGCCCAGGATAGAAAATGTAAGGTCCTTCATAAGTATGATTTTGTTAGTTTTCCAGAACCAAGGACCCACTGTAGAAGTTTTGGTCTTTTTCAAACCAGAGGAAAACAATACCTATCTGCATTTGTTAGATGTTATACCACTGAGATCCAGTATGGTCCACCATTGTAATGAAGACGAAAAAAATCTGGATCCTCTGGAACCTGGCAATCTATAAACTGCATAACAAATAAACCTTCCAGTTGAAAGGCATTTCTTTTGTGTGTGTTTTTAGCCATGTGTCAATTATGGCTATCACAAGTCCTTATTCTGATTTTTTACTTATACAGATTTTACACATTTACTGTATATAAATCACTTTCACATTTCCTTGCATTTTGATGATTTATCAGTCTCTTTCCAAAAAAAATCATGCTCCTACTACCCTAACATTCCCATACAGGGCCAAGTTGGCTGGAAGCCATACAGAAAACATATAGCTTGGTAAAGATATTATTCATGGTGGACATGAATAACAAGACTGCCACACTGCACATATAAAGTTTAGGAAAGTATATTAGTAGCTATGGGGAAGTGACATTTATTTATGTGTATGTAGTCAACAACACTCATCTTTTGGAATGCAAATGTTTCTGAAGTATTTGAATATGTATTTCTGCATTGTGAACAGAAAATCTGTTCTGTAATTGATGTGAAAAAACTAGTAAAGAAGAGTATTTTTCTAACTTATATTACTTTATAGGCCCTAAATAGCAAATGACTAGTATGATACATATATATATATATATATATATATATATATATATATGCTGTTATGATTCATTGGGGTCTATTTTTAAAGCAGTGAATTTGACATTCACCTAAATATTCCTTGGAGGAGGATTTTCCAGGTCCATGTGTTTCAATGCTAGTAGTTGATTGGCTACCAAGGAATGTTTCAGTGGGTGTCACGCTCACTGCTTTATAAATAGACTCCATTGAGTTCAGCAAGCTATTGGTTTCTTTTAGCATTGGACCAAATAAGCTTTTCAAAACTGCAGAAGATAGATCCAGGTTTGCTGGATCACCTAGGTTTTATGATAGTCTATCTTCTCTAGTCTTAGAGAACCTTAATAATAGAGGCCTATTGTGCCCATTTTTGTTCCCCTAAGATAGTCTATCTTCTCTAGTGTTAAGCTACATACACACGTCCAATGGTTCTCGCCCGATTATCAGTTCAGGAATCTGGCATGTGTACAGCTCCCGTCATCCATCACCTGAAAGACCGTCCTGGCGGATCCACAGACGATGAACGACGAACGATCCCAATGCAAGGGATGGGGGAGAGTTGGCAGCAGGGTGCCGCTCCATCGTTCTCCCCCTCCTCTTTCCATAGAGAAGAACGGTGATGTATGTACAGCGTATCGTGAAAGATCCTTTCCAACGACAATTATTGCACGTGTGTACCCAGAGAATCTTAATAATCAAGGTCCAATGTGTCTGCAAACACACAATTGTATGTTTGCAGACACTCTTGTTCTCTCTTGAATTCTCTGGGTTGTGGGCAGGCCCTCACCGTACTTTTCAATAAATCAGGACTGCTTCTGCATTGTATGTCACAACATCAAAGTGCCTGCAACTAACAAGCATGAAAATGAACGACTTTAAAAGTCCAGTGGTACAGCTGGGAGAAAACAAAATGAAAATGTAACCACTGAAGTTTACTGGGAATCTTTCTGCAAGTCTAAATAATCGTTTTTCAGATTTCAGCTAAAATGTTCAATTTTTAAATATTAATTTGTGCCTAAACTTCCACATGCATTGTAGCTGCTGATACTGAACATATATATATGTGTATATATATATATATATATATATATATATATACACAGAATAATTCTGCTAATAATTATGCATAGTTACTGTATAATGTATATTTATATTAATGTTTTATTGCATTTTCTTTTGTAGTTGTACTTTTATGTATGCTTTAATTTTTTGCTAAAGTTTCTCTTTATTGGGGTAACAAGCTGGCAAAAGTGAAAAGCTTAGATATCTTGAATATTAAGTCAATGATGTCATTATATATGTGTTAGTGATAGTTGGGCCAGTAGCAGACAATGCCTGCAGAATACACAGTATGCCAAGAGTGTTGCAAACCAAGGGAAATGCCCAACTCAGTGTAGGAGTTACCTTTTTGGGCCCATAAGCATCCAAACCCCAAGGCTCCAACATACTGCTATGGCAGTAGTTTCATCACTGCCCCTAATTCCTTTTTTAGGACTCGTTCACACTAGTGCATTGCATTTGGTGCATTTGGTGCTTTGGTCTGCCATACATTGTTAATGGTATCCCCAATGTATCTTCAGAACACACAATATTGGCCTGTGGTGCACTTTAAGAATAGTACGCACTCAATACAATAGTGTACCGTGCACTTACACGTGGCAACATCAATAGCAATGTGTGTGCACTATAAAGTAAAATTCATCACATTGCTATATAATGTGAATGAGCCCTTAGTAATTATGACGTCCATTGAGTTTAATGGTGGACGTTGTGTTAGCATAAAGTAGGAGGAGCTGACCTCATATCCAATTTTGTGGGTTCCAATAATTGCAAGGTCGGCCCCTTACTGTCATCATCTTTGTGCAGAGCAGAATGACGAGCAGGAAATGTATGCCAGGGGAGAGAAATTCTGCTCCTATTTTATGCAATGGAAGCTTATTATCATGCTGTAAAGTCTTTAGTGAATAGGGGTGACTCATCGCTGCATTGTTATTCACTCTTTATGTAGAAACCGCAGTGATGATGGCATAGGGAAACATTCTTTTTTTAGTACATGACATTAATTACATGACAGTAATTTGCTAAACTGAAATAAATATATATTTACTGTATAATGTTATTTCTCCTTCTCCCCTCAATACATTTCAACTTTTACTGGAACAAAAATAGATTTATCAAAGGCCACAGTTATTTTTAAAGAAAAGGGAACATTTTTTTTGGATCAGTAGAGAGATGAAATAGATGATGTTGGCTGAAATAATATATTTTAAAGAGCAGCTTGCTTCAATTATTGCATGTTAGGCTCGGGGGAAGGTTAAAGGTCTTCTTTAGCTTTAATGTGTATGCGAATGCAAAATACAAAAAGACTCTTGGAGGTCTATTTATAAAGCAGTGAATCTGACATTCACTAAAAATGTACCTGGTGGATATTTTACTACTGCCACTGAAACACATGGACCTGAAAGATTTTCCACACCAATTGGCTTTAAATAATCAAAAAGTAATTAGGTAGGGAAAAGGTAGAAAAACTATCACCAAGTCTTATTTTTTATCTTCCAAAAACTGTTTTTTGTTGGTTGGAAATGTGGTGTTGCCATCTTAACATTACCCAAACTCAGGCCTCATTGGATGATGTCCATGCTCTTTCCACCATACAAATGTGTGCTATCATTTGGAAAATGGCCAACCCAAAAAATAACTCAAAAGAATTTCTTATTGTTACATATTAATTTCCTGTAGTTTTTAGCTTGAAAATGATCTCTTAGCATCTTTGTACACAAGCTGTAATTTTAGATGATGCTGACAGCAGCTGCTAACCTGGGATATAAGGGGTTAATCATCCACCTCCCCCAGCCACTCTCTCCGCTCCTCCAGTGACCTACGAATGACTTCCTCACTCATAACCTCATCACACGCATGGATACAAGACTTCTCTAGAGCTGCCCCAACTCTCTGGAATGGTCTTCCTCATCCTATTCAGCTTGCTCCTTCTTTCTGCTCACTTAAAAGAGCACTCAAAACCCATTTTTTCAAACTTGCCTACCTGTCTTTGTCTTTTGAAACCACCACTACTTCCCACCACTATATATCTCCCATCCTATTGTGTGTTAAATTCCCCCACCTACTAGATTGTAAGCTCTTCGGGGCAGGGTCCTCTCCTCCTGTATCACTGTCTGTATTATGCAATCCCTATTTATTGTACAGCGCTGCGTAAAATGTTGGCGCTATATAAATCCTGTTTATTAATAATAATAATAATAATACCCGATGCACAATTTTGGTAGCCAACAAACTACAATTGTTGGGCAGGTGTTAGTACGTACTTTAAGAAGCTGTAAGTGTTTAAAACGCCTGTACAAACCTATCTATCTATCTATCTAACTATCTATCTATCATATCAAGTAGTCTGAGCTAATGCCAATCAGTAACCGTTAACAAGGCTAAAGGGGTCCCCATGCAGGCATGAAACATTATTAGTATTAATAATATTATTATTAATAATAATATTGAACAGTATTTATATAGCGCCAACATATTACACAGCGCTGTACATTAAACAGAGGTTGCAAATGACAAACAGATACAGACAGTGACACAAGAGGAGGAGAGGACCCTGCCCCGAGCATCAATACATGAATTCTATTGAAGTTATTCAGCTTTCTTTACTTTACATTTTTGGTGTGTTCGCTTCCTCATTATTTATGTTTGGTGCTGAGCAAATGCTTGCCAAACGTCTGCCAAGTGTGTGAAGCATAAGCGAAGATAAAGCACACCAAAAATGATTTACTTAAATTGCAATCTACCAATGACATTTCTGGGCCACATAGGGATTCCTTTATCAAGGCTTTTTGTATTGGCTTCATCTTTATTTATGTTGCGGTTCCTCCTCTGCTGTGCACACATTCTTCATTTGATTGGCCTTGGGCTTTGTGCGATAAGGACTTACTTTATGAGGTGATCATGGTTGGCAGGGTGCAGCATTGAGTTTAATAGAGGTATTTGGAAAAATTTGGAACTTGCCAATGCCTGTCAAACCATGCAGGCACGAATAAAACCAAACCAAGGAGAGTGATGCCAATGCATTTTGATTTTGTATGTACACTACACTATTCGGGTTTATGTTACAGAACAGGTATTGGCTTTGTAAAGCATTTAGATTGCTTTAAGAATGCTAAGCAAATGCCATGTTTTTACTCACCTATGAACAAGGTCTTACAGTAATGTGGGGTTTTATTTATTTGCACAACATTGGATGTAGAGGTCACTTTGGTGCTTTCCAGTTCTTTACAGATGAGGCAGTTTGCACAGAAGTGTGGTATTATGCAGCAAATTCTGCATTTACCTGCATGCATCAATGTATCAAGCCATTTGGATGCTGCACTGAGCATACACTTTTGAAGTTCATACTGCAGCTATGAGAGCTAAGAGTGGTGGAAGCAGGAAAATTGCTCATTTACAGAGTGCAATTGGTCATTTTTGTTATTTGTGTACAAGTGTTATAGTGAAAATGGCACCATTTAATGGGAGTCCATCAACTGAGAAACATTCCTAGAATCAGTGATACGTAATATATTTTATATTGCATGTGCATGTTATTATTATTAATAATTAGTATTTATATAGCACTGACATATTACGCAGTGCTGTACAAAGTCCACAGTCATGTCACCAGCTGTCCCTCCAATATGCTTATTGGTGCAATTTGTTTACTTCTCCTAAAATGAATGTGTTGATTTAAAAAGAGAAAAAAAGACTTACCTTGGCCTTGTTTCTGGAATGTCCAAGAGGTTTGATTGCCCTTATTGTTCCTCACTGGAACCACTTCCACCTGGGAAAGCTTAGAGCCTCTGTAAGACACCAGTCCCACCCATTGCAGGCACATATCCCAAAAATGTAACCACCTAGCTTTTCCAGGTGAGCCATGGTGACAATACCAGCGCCCCTTGGAAGCTGAGCACCAGACTGCTTTAGAGAGTCCCCTGCTTTCCCACAAAGATCAGCAAGCCTTAGCTCACATAACACTATTCTGTAGGTTTAACCTTGCTTAGTTAAGATACTTTAAAGAGGAATCAAACTCTGGAGGACTACTTACCTCTATTGCCTATGATCTTATTGAAACTGTTCTGTTCACCAATATTAACTTACCAGTCCCTGTTCTACTCTGTGAGGAGGTGGCCAACTTCATACATACATTTTCCAAGCTACATACTATTTTTGCACTGTTGCTCTGGTCTGAATGGGTTGACTCAGAACAAGCATATCTATGGCTAACCATGGGAGCTATATGCAGAATGCACTTCTGATCCCCTTTTTTTGATTTGTGTTTGCCTCTTTTATTGCTTTGCATGGCCCTACAAGATTACTTTATAGATCATTGTTGTGAAGTATTCTGCATGGATAAACTATGACCAAAAGTGTAAAAGGTACCTGAAGATGTTGCTGGTTCTCAGGAAGGTGTTTCCAACCTGAGAGCATGGGATTGGCACCTAATCGGAGCAACTAATCCTCCCAAGAACCAATTATGGAAGCAAATCCACATATATTGTGGTTTTAGTTCTGAATCTCCTTCTATATCAGACAATGCCAGGGCTAAGGCAAAAAAGACCAAAGTCCACCAATGAGCTGTGATAGGCTGCAGGACTTGTTTTTTGTGCCCCTCTCCTCCCGAAGCTCCTAAGGAGGTCTCTGCTAATCCTTTAGCTCACTCCTGATGTCAGGCGTTTTCCTAGCTGACGGGTCCACTGGGAAGTTCATCCGACATCCACGCCACAACTTTATAGTCCAGGTTCATGCTGAACACATCAAAATGTAAAGCAATCTCACCTCTGGGCATATTTTTTATTTTGACAATGTGACATAATGTGACCTTATTGTATATGAGAAATAGACAGCCAGGGTATTCTTTCTATTATTTACATGTGCAGCACCTTATATTTAAAAAGTCCACTATATCCCAATACTGAAATCTTTAAAGGTTTCAAGGTAATCAAAGTAAGTAATCAAAGGGGTACCAGAAGCAGCAGAAACCTGGCCATGAGGTTCTTCATCTGTTCATATCTTGGGTGTGGTAGGGAAAAAAAAAAGTTTATAATTGAAAAAAGGGTCACGACATGAAAATCTGCCATATGCCTTGCATTAATCTCATAATTCACTATATGCTTTCTACTGTCAGGCTTTTAGCGGAGCTTTCCCCTGACCACAGTGAGAAGCTTAGTCATTCATCGGCCTTATAGAGAGAGCTGTATGTGTCATATGTAGACCAAAAGTGCCGTATCGCCCTGGAAGTGCACACAGGACAGGTTGCAGGATGACCTGTACAATGTGTGCTGAAATGACTATTTGTTGTGCAAAGCTGATTTTCAATGCAAATTGAAAAGATAAAAATAACGTAAGATCGCATTTGAATTTTCCATGCGTATTTATTAACTGTCAAGGGAAATCCTGCATGTGATCAGTGTAGATACATGCATTTAGTAGTTACATCAGCTTGTTAAATGGAAACAATGTTTTATTTCCTGTGAGTCATTATTGTAATGTTTACCTTTTTTGCTGAAACTCTCTTTGCATAAGTT
This sequence comes from Pyxicephalus adspersus, assembly GCF_032062135.1. Lineage (NCBI taxonomy): Eukaryota > Metazoa > Chordata > Amphibia > Anura > Pyxicephalidae > Pyxicephalus > Pyxicephalus adspersus. The sequence goes on from NC_092858.1 coordinate 21,574,227, forward strand.
TATTGTACTGTAATATGTTTACTTTACTACATATACTGATCTGTCTTTGGTGTCTGTTTGTATTGCAGTCCAGTTTCTACACTTTTCTGCCTTCACTTAGAGTTTGCCCTTCCATGCCACAGCAACAGGTCCAGTGCCAGTCCATCCTTCCATCTGATTATTCAGTTTTCTTTAACCTTTTACCCCCCACTGATTTGTACAACCAAGAAAGCGAAGTAACATACCCAGACTCGGGTACATGGGAGGATGTGATTCAGCCCTTTTCTCCTTCTAGGTGACAATGCAGTTATTATTAATAAAAAACAGTGTTTATATAGCACCAACATATTACGCAGCGCTGTACATTAAATAGCGGTTGCAAATGACAGACAGATAAAAACAATAAAACAGGAGGAGAAGACCTTGCTCAGAAGAGCTTACAATCTAGGAGGTAACACACAATAGTTGCTTTGTTATTTGCTGCTCAGGCACCCATTGCTATCAGATATAGCTAGGGGTTATATTTTGGTTTTAGGTGAACTCTGCACTTACTGGGCCTAGTATACAATATCCTTTGCACTAACCGGTGTTTTTATCATGTGCAGGCAACTAAAACTGCAGTATTTACCATACACTCCAGATGCATGCACTTGCTACAACATACATATGACTAATTTACTAACAAGCATCCAACTGTGCATTGGCATGCCTAATTGAAAAAGTAAAGTTTTCAAAAGTTTTTAGTTCTATCTGACTATCTGAGAGATTTCAATGGGTATCCCATGAATGGATGCATTAAACATGCACTGATATCATTAACGCTGGCTACAAAAAAATGTTCACCCAAAACTTTTTTTTGGGGGGATAAGAAGGTTTAGGGTAGACTAGACAATAGATAAGACACTTGTGAGGTTTTTGTACCCTTTTCGGCCAAATATTCTATCACCTATGATCTCAAAGACACGCTGGTCCTAAAAGTAAATCTGAATCTAAATTACAGATGTAAATTCCTCAAAAAAGTTTCCCCAGCTGGAAGATAATCCCTCATCTGTTCCTGTGGCTCTTCATAATTGTTGTAATTCCCTGGTGGCAATGGTCACCAGGATAACCAAAGATGGTGAATTTCCTGGTTCTGGTTATAGAGCTTCCTGGCTTTATCCAAAAAGTTTGGGCTTTCCATATACAAAGTAAAATGACCAATGTAAGTGAGTAAAATATAAAATAAGTTCTTAAAATATTTTTGGTCAGCACTGGCTGCATCCTGTGTTAATTTCCTTACACACTGCATGCAAAATGACTTGGAGAGCTGAAACGGCAAAACGGATACAGAGTAAAACTGAATGTTACATTGAAGCCTGCCGTTGTGTGCCCTGAGCGCTATGATTACAAGAGAAAGCTGTGATTTGGCATTGGGATGTTTTGCTTAAAGGTATATTTTATTTACACAAATGTAGTAAATGGCGCCTTTTCCAAGTCAGCTTTGTATTCCAAAAAAACAACTAAAGTAGTGTCACCTCCAAGAAATATCATTCGCCTTTTTTTACGCAGTCACAGGGACAAAGCTGCTTGGATTTAACATATGTTTTCAACTATACTGTAGTATAGTGAAACCATTCTGATCTAAAAATAAAAAGAGACAACAGATGTCCCTTTAACCCTTTCCCTCCTCCCTCTACTAAGGGTAATATAGAGCTCCATTCAGTGACCAAAAAAACTGCAGGAATGTTCTTTCCCGAATGGGGGCCCATTTATAAAGCCGGCCATCACCATGATCACCAGCAATGTGCCATCATTCTGCAAAGATAAGAGTACTATTGGCATCGCCCCATTCATTAAAAGGCATTCATCTGACATGATCATCATTTTTATGAATGATCGGCAGTGCATGGTTTAACGCTTTTAGTTGTATTATATTGAATGCATTTATTAATTTGGTGGATGGTATAAAAAATGTTTGAAGATCATCACATATATAAGCCAGAGGAGTTTGGGTAAATAACTACATCTAGTTCCTTTAAATATTTCTTTTCAACATTTCTTGTCTTTCCACAATGGAGATTGGCACCCTTGGTGTTTATGGGTACAGGTTGACATTCAAATATCCAGCAACCTCCGGACCTGAGGAGTGCAGGATTTTCAAAAATTCTGGATTTTTTACGGCTATATATGCTGTATATATTTAACAGAAAATTACCAGCTGTACAGTCCTGTAAATTAGTGCTAAATCCATATTGGGGCTATACAGTGGCAAATTAATGAGAAGGAATGAGCAGGAAAGCACGTGCAAGCAAAACCCAACAGCTGATTCTGGAGTACAGCGCCATCAAAACATAAACGGTGCCTCCAGAAAACAGTGTAAATTTGAAAATGTGCCCTGAAATCCATGCCAGAAATCTGAAGGAACTATATTATTGATGGCCAGATTTTTAAAAGTCAACCTGTACAATAATTTTTTACTGGTTTTGTAAGTGGGTTGGCCAACTCCTCGTGAAATTTCTATCCACGCTTTGGGTCCCTCTGCCTATCAACTTTAAAAGGAATACAATTGTCAAGCTTTGATTTTGTCATTCTATAGCTCATTCTCCATCTTCATTTCTGACCACCCTTACTAAATACTTTCCACTTCATTGATTGTCCTCACTAATGACCTCAACCTTTGCATAGATATTTTCTTTTTAAATGGCCCATGATATAATCACACAATAGCAAAGATGCCCATTCCATGAAACCTTACCATGCTAGACCGCAACCTGACCTGTCCAGAAATCCAGGCCTTCTTAGACCTTTCCATACAAGGATAATTATTGTGTGTTGTCACTCATAGAGCTTTAAAGAGAAGAATATTAACAGAGAAGAAAAGAATACTGACAGGTTCTCGCTATAGATAGTTTAAAAACATCTCCACCTATATGCATGTAGTGGATCTTTTACTGGCAGATGGTGTAAATGGCACACCCGGGACAAAATGCACACTTGCCTGATTTATTTTTGGTCGCCAAGAATGGAGAAGATAGACTGGGTTAATCAGCAAGCCTGGAAGAAATTTCTTAAAAATATTTGCAAAAGTTTTTATTCCTGCATCAAATGCATTATAGGTCCTTTTAATCACCCAGGTTCACTCATGACAATCTCTCTTCTCCAGTCTTGGGGAGCTTTAATAAATCAGGCCCGATGTATTATTACAGTATTACTCTTACTTTTATGCTAGATTTTTGGCTGTTATACAATTAAGTGCTATAGCAATAATAAAGTCAGGGACATTCTCTGTCATTGCTAAACACTTTTTGATGTGTAAAAATCTCATACCACATGCCCAATTCTTTACTTAGACTATGTTTGGTCAAGATGAGAAAATGAGGGGTACAGTATTTCTCTTATATGGTAAAAATGTTTCCTCCCGTAGATACAATACAGTAAGTGAGCTTATCACCCAAGGACAGAAAGTTTATTACTGGCAGGATCTGATCACCAGGTTAAAATAAAATAAAAAAGTTGAAAACCAAAAAATCCTTGAAACAAATTTAGCTTTGACATCTAGGGACTTAGAATCTTCCATCTTTTACCTCCAAGGAAACTCATCAGAATGCGTGCTAATACTGTGTGTACTTTACTTTGCACATCAACAAGTAATGTAATGACAGTGCATTGATGTGCGCCTTGACGTGTTTTGATGAATTTCCAAAAATTTCAATGGAAAATGCATTAGCCAAACAATGCAAAGGTGTGAATCCAGATTTAAGTTGTTAGTTATAGTCCAGGTTTAAAGTTGTATATTGCCCCAAAAAAATAAAAGCTGTTTTCTATTTGTGATTAAATACAAATCTCAGGTACATTCCACTCCCACATCAGTTTTCAGCACTTTATGTAACTTCAATATTTTGTACAGAAGAATAGATAATGCCAAAAGACTCATTGGCTGACATATATCTGTAAATGTATATCTCTGTGTATATAAATAAAAATCCTTGTGCTGATAATATATATATATATATATATATATATATATGTATATATATATATATATATATATATATATATATATATATATATATATAGCTATATATTATACTTAGTTAAACGGGTTTGCTAACAGTTTTTACTGTGAGAATTTTCCTTCAAACCCACTTTAGAACTATGTATTTTATTCTTCAATTTGTGGTCCAGGTAAATTTCAGCTATATTTCCAAACAGATTCTCTAGTCAACCACAGAGTTGGATATGTGATTTAAAACACATGTATGGCACATGTGTGGACTGGTGAAAGAAAAAAAAAATGAAGAAGGAAAATAAAATAAGAGTCTGCATTTTGCCAAACACTGCACTTTGAAAATGTGCTGGTGGACAAATGAGCTGGAATACTGCAAATGTGTTAAAATACAATATGAATATTTAAAGTGTCTTTCTGGATCTTTGCTCATATACTTACTGAAAATACATTTAGCCATGAAAATATTCTTGGTTTATTTGCTTTTTACATTGGTATATTGCAGTTAATGGAATTGCTATGAAATAGGAAGGGAATTATATAAAGCAGAACTTTCATTAAAAAAAACACTAACCTTTACTTTCAATAAGCCCGCGATCCCTCCGCAATCCGATTCCAGTAGGTACCGTGCCATCCTAGAATTCTTAGTGTGGACAGGACAGCAGGTGATGCCATCTTTTTCTGTCTTTTTCCAGGTTCTTCTTACATCACCTGATCCTGCACTGTGCAGGCCCAAGATTGGGTGCATTTCTTCCCGAAAATGTAATGTAGATCGTGCATGAGCATGAGGAGCAGCCCGCAGCCGCCAGGCGGCAGTAAAGACAGAAGGCCACCTTTTTAAATAACTAAAAAAATGCCAAGTCTGCTTGAAGAGCCTGATTTATTAAAGCTCCCCAAAGCTGGAGAGGATACAACTTTATCAGTGAAGCTGGGTGATCCAGCAAACCTGGAATGGATTTCCTCAGTCATTTGCTATTTGCTAGCAAATGTTTTTAATCCTATATCCATTCCAGGTTTGCTGGATCACCCAGCTTCACTGATAAAGTTGTATCCTCTCCAGCTTTGGGGAGCTTTAATAAATCAGGCAAATGCTGTATTCCTATGCTGTGCACCACACACTTTTTGATTGGATCATGGGCTGGTCAAGTGATTGGGCTCTCTTCTTGCATATATATATATATATATATATATATATATATTTATATATAGACAAAAGGAGTCTATGTGTAAAGCGGTGAATCTTACATTCACTGAAAAATTCCCTGGTGTAGAAATAAACCATTAAAACACATTGACCTGGAAGAGTCTCTAACAGGGAATATTTTAATGAATGCCAGATTGTTGCTTTATAAATAGACATACAAAATGTATAATTTTTCCATAATATTTTTGGGATTTATTAATTCAGACAGCTTTGTCTGGACATTTTCTCTTGTAAAATAACACAGCACATATTAGTGAGATGTTTGCTGTAAAAATCCCACAGGCCTTTTTTTTTAACAAAAAGACAAAATACATAATTTTTCCATAAATTATAGGCATTAATAATTCACATAGTCTTGCTTGGACGTTTTCTCCATCCTTTTTACTGTATTTAAAATAACACAGACTAAACTGCTTTGTGGACATTCTTGACCAATGTAACGGACTTTCCACAATTTTTGCCCAAAATCCAGCTACATTCCCTTCAACCTGGCATATCTACCAGAAAGATGCTGATGAAGGAACTTTCCTTAATGTGAGCTTTTTTTTATTTTACTGTTTTCTTTTTCCACAATTTGTTTTTCCAATCTGCAGTTAAACTTCTTTTTTGGCATTGCAGCATTGAATGTCAAACGTTGTAATATAAAGATAAAATGGGCAGCAAAAACTAACACAAAGTGTGACATGACATAAAGCAATTATGTCAGTGCTGAACAGTCTACATTTTTCATCTATACATTTCTTGGTAATCCATTCCTTGCAGAATTTAGCCATGGTAATAGTTCCCTAAGTGTCTCAGGTTAAGCCGGTGGTAGATGGTGCTGGTTTTAGATTTTCTTTCGGTGGTGACAAATTAGTATCCAGGAGTGCAATTCTCACATCAAGGAAACTGAGCTCCTCATGTGGCTTTCAAGCTGTCAGCTAGAGAAACCTGATATACCCCAAACATATTACTTCATGCTCTCCTCTGCTTCACTCCCTAAATATAGATTTTTTGTGAAAAGCGGTATGCTATAATAATTATTATATTACTCCATATTTAACACATAATGCATTGCTTTGTATATATATATATATATATATATATATATATATATTGTTACTTTATTATTATTGTAATGGCATCTGACAATTTCAGTACTAAATAAATATCACTGTACTCCCAAACTAGCATTGTTCATTTGTAGCACGCAAATTAATCATAGCTGACATGATCGATGCATTATGGTGTGCTGAAACATATGTGCATATTTTTTGAATGGTCCATAAATTGCTCTAAATTGTAAGTCTTTCCAGAATTATTGGTGGAGTGATTAGAATAATTTTGCAAAGTGAAAACTATTTTAGGGTGTAGGAACCTGGCTTTTAAATGTGTTAGCTTGTATTTAGTACAATTCAGTACAATGAATGTATTTTTCATTGGGGCACATTGCATAAAGCGGATTGTTTAAAGAAGCTGAAACACACCTCAACCATGTAGGGCGGGTTGCATTTTTCCTAGCACATCATGCATGGACAAAATACTTTGTGCTTCTCTATAGTGCATGTACATGTTGCAGCTGTACTGGGGTAATATTCATGTCCTTGACAAACCCAAATATTTATGATTTATGGCCTGATTTATCAAAGCTCTTTAAAAATAGAGAAGATATCATGAGGGAACCTGGGTGATTAACCAAATCTGAGGAGGATCTGGTCCAGGATCGCAAAATAACACCAAATAATTTTAAGAAAATCAATTCCAAATTTGCTGGATCACCTAGGTTCTACCATACTAGTCTATGTTCTCCAATCTTGGAGAGCTTTAATAAATTGGGCCCAATGCGGTGTGAATGGACATAAAAAAACATATCCAGTGTACTGAGATCTGCAGTTATTTTATAATGCTTACTTTAGTAGATGTAGACCTCAGGAAGACCCCAGAGTCAATGGATTGAACACAATGAGCCTGATTTATTAAAGTTCTCCAAGGCTGGAGAGAATACACTTTCATCAATGAAGCTAGATGATCCAGCAAACCTGGAATGGATTTCTTCAAAGTCAATGGCTTTTTGTTAGCAAATGCTTTAAATCCTGGACCAGATCCGTTCTAGGTCTGCTGTGTCACCCAGCTTTACTGATGAAAGTGTACCTCTCCATCCTTGGTGTTAATAGGTGGTTATTGTTACCCAGTGTTAATAGGTTTATTGTTACTTTGCAAATTGTTATGAAAAGGTCTGTGTCTCTGAGTGGGGCTCACACACAGCAGCCGCTGTATGTATATATATATAGATATAGATAGAATGGTGAGAGCTGTATGGTCTCCTTGGTATTCATTTATTCCTCCCGGGTGTCCCAGATCACACAGGATTTTACCAAGTACGGGTTTATTCTCAGGATTGCCTTCTGCTGCATTTCCGTAAGGAAAAATGTAGGCCAGATTTTCGTAAATTCTTTGCTTCATTAAAGTTCAGGTTTGTAACAAAAGTACGGGAATATGCATTTTTCCAGTTTTGCTGTCCTAGAACACAACTTAAATAGTTTATCCAGATCAGTCGTCACAAAGCTAAACTCAGAGCTAAACAAAGCTAAACTTATAAAACAAAGGTTTGTAAATTCACTCTGCAGTTCCCTTGAACCGGTGTTTCTCCATCAGGGTTCCTCAAGAGGTTGCTACGGGTTCCTTGAGCAATTTGTACCTCTCTGGTCAGATTAAGTGACACCAATGATCTTTTTGGCTATCTATAAGGGTGACATTCTTCCCAGTGGTCAGTATTGTTCCTGTGACCACCACACTAATATATTGTGATATTCATATAAGGGGACCTAAAAGTTATTTCAAGCGTTCCCCCAAGCTTGAGAAGCACTACACAGTGGAATATCATTTAACAAATTGTAATGATGAGGATTACTGTGAAAAAATCAGATTGTCAGACCAACAGTTGGTCTTTTATAATATAGACTTTGGGTGAATTGATTCATATCAAAAACAACCAACAGAAATCATAGCAGTGACACATCCATGTTGCCAACAACAGGGCATGAAGTTGCATCTCCTACTGGACGTACATTGGATTTGCTTCTATTCTTCACTAATGTGTTCATGAATATGTGTGCACTGGGAATATTTTGTTCTAAAACTTTGCCAGATTCCACAGAAATGGTTGATTGGTTCATGAGGACAAACCCAACTACAATCCTTTACCCTTCCATATTCACGTGACCAATAATGGGTAATGGAAATAGCTTTTGTTAGACATTATGCCCACCTCAATGTGTTGGTTTTTCAAGACATTGTAAGATTATCATCTACTATATATAAGTATCAAAATGCCCAAATTAAGTCTTGCCATTTTTTCTTTATAGGTACTGCTTCAAAATTCTAAAGGCAAAATAAATCCACAACCGTTAGGATGAGTGTAAAACAATTAGGGTAAGTGTACATTTTAAGTATTACATTTATATTCCTATATAAATATATTCTTATAGTCTGAACTTCTCTAATTTGAAAAACCATTGGGCCTGATTCTCCAACTATTGTGGGAGAACCTGGGTGATCCAGGAAACCTAGAATGAATTGCAAACATTTTCCAACTAATATTGTATGATTCTTAAGAAATCTATTCCATGTTCGCTGGGTCACCCATGATAGTCTATCTTCTCCAGTCTTGGGGAGTTTTTATAAATCAGGCTCAATGTGTAGCTGTGCAGGTATCCACACAGCCAGGACCTCTTTGATCTTTAAATCGGCTTGTTTTCTATATCAAAAGTGAACATTGGGCCATGTACTTGTCCTATGGTGTGTTTGTCATTTCTGTGCCTTGAAGGTATCATTAACTGATAGAAATTCATATCATGAATCATGATTGGTCATTTGCTCCAGATTCAACAGAAATGGGTGAATGCTTCATGATGACATACAACCGAAATGTCTCTACCCTGCCATAATTATGTGACCAATGATGGGCAATAAGTACCATAGTTTGCCAGCTGGTATTAAATCGGTGTTTTTCAACCCTAGAGTTCCTCCAGAGGTTGCTTGGGGTTCCTTGAGCAAATAATAAGTTGTGCCTTTTGGGTCAGTTACAACTGGCAGCAATGATCTATTTGGCAATCTGTAAGGGTGACATTCTTCCCAATGGCCAGTTGTGTAAAATTCATTATTCCCAGTGACCCTCTCACTAATGTACTGTGAGCTGTGGATATTGTAAATATTGTCAGAGGTCCCCTAAGGACCTTTAAGTTATTTCAAGGGTTAAAAGATTGAGAAAAGGCTGTGTTGGATGTGTGTCTTGTCCAGAACATTGTTAGATGACCATCTGCAGTATATGGGTGTCATAAAACCCAAATGAAGACACCATTTGTTTTTCTTTATACACACTGCTTTATGTTTCTAAAGCCAAAATTATTCCACACTTGAAAAAGGCAAAACATAAAGCACTAAAAATAATTAGTTTAATTAGTTTCTAAGTATGACATTGATAATTGCACCTGAACTTTATAAGAGTGAAAACCCATTGGGCTTTCACGCTTAAGAAGTTCACACAATAATTATCGTTGGCAACGAACGACCGATCGGCCGAAAATCGTTCACAAAAAAGGTGACCAACGAAGCCGACGAATAAGGATTGTCGTTGGAAAGGAACGACCGCCACGCCAGATCTGATTGGCGGAAGATCATTCACTATCTATCGTGTGTACAGTCGTTCAGTGATTGTGTATGTTTCTGCAATATACTTTCTCCTTTACATGTCACTCCCTGCATCGTTTGAACGATCGAATCTAGCCTGTGTACACTATTAGTGGCTTATATTTGAACGATCGTATTGTCACAGCATGTACAGAATTGTGCAAAATACGATCGTTCAAATATAATTGTGCATAATCGTTGATCGGTCGTAATCGTTCGTTTTTCTAACGATAATTATTGGAAGTGTGTACCTAGCTTTAGACTAACATTGGGGAACCTGGATGATCCAACAAACCTAGGATCTAGTCCAGAATTGAAAACAATAGTAAAAAGTTTTCATGAAACCATTTCAAGTTTGTTAGATCACCCAGGTTCTCCAACGCTAGTCTATCTTCTCCAGTCTTAGAGAGCTTTAATAAATTAGGCCTATAGTGTAGCTGCCTATCCACACTGCCGGGACCTCTCGGATCTTTAGATCAGTGTGTTTTATGGGATCAGAAGTGAAAATCTGGCCATGTACTCATGGCGTATTGATAATTTCTGTGCCTTCAGGGTATCAGTAACTGATGGAAATGCCTTCAACGCATCTATTGTGAACTTGAGATGCATGAGGCAATGTATTGGCTAGAACACATGGTCAATCTTAAAGTGGATTCAGAATGTTGACAAATATGACAAGTCGGGTTCCAGTGGAATATGAGTATAACAGATGGTAAAAAAAAGAAGTGAAAGGAGTGTTGAGTACTGCCAGGGGCCAAAGGTAATTTTATTTCACCATTGAGAGAGAGAGAGAAATAGGGGTCGGAGAGGGAGAATATAAAGAATATTAATCTAGCTGTATTTCAGAGGAGCTCCACTCAATAATAAGTCTGAATCTTGTTTTCTGTCCTTGTTTAGTCTAGTAATGAACCCGACACCTTGGCTGACGTTGAAAAGTAGTAAATGTGATGTAAAATACAAATAATACAACATTAGTTATCCGGTGTACATTGCACTGATCAATTTATAATCCCAGAAGCCGTCTTACAATTTGTATGTAACGACGTACAAACTTATATAATGTGTTGGCCTTGACCCTTTCGAAGCATTCATCACTTCCATCCCAGGGGATATTAATTCGGTATTATCTTTACTTGCGGTTTGCTGAGTTAAATTCAGCATTTCTAACCTTTTTCAGTCTTCTTGTCAAAATACCTGATGGCTTCCAGTTGACTATTTCAGTTGGCGAGGTAAGTCCGTTCTCAAATTACACTAGCTAAGCATAACAAGCAAATCATAGTGTACCCTCTCCGTCTGTTAATTCAATTGTGTTACACTCAGAGCGGCAAGTTTTTAAAAAAAAAATCCACTTCAGCTGATATTAAATAAGACACAAACTCCAAACCCCAATGCACTTAGGAAGGGGAGTAATGTGTGATGCAGTATATTTTTAATGGAACGGCTTACAAACTAATTGGAAATGCTAGAGATGAAGAGGATGTACACAAGTTGAACCTCCCTTAGGCACCGGCACAGCTTGCCTAACCCAACTGTGTTCTAAATAGAAATAGTAAAATATAAATTTGGGAAAGGTTAAGAAAAGGTCGAGACATTGTAGGTAATTCAAGGTAAAGAGAGTCCCCATTGCATAAAAAGTAAAGGGAACTGTTTTTTATTATTATTTTATGAAATCACATTATTCTTATTATTTGGTAAATAATTCATAACACATTTATAGCATTGATACTTCATGACACTCAGTTTGCAAAGCATGCTTCTAATAAGAAAGCAAAAGTATTGCCTGTCTGCTTGTTTGGCAATGACTTTTAAACTGTACTTCAGGCAAACAAATAAATGGTTAAATACATAAATCCCTACTATTTGTATGTTTGTATGTCTGTATTAGGGTATTATGCCTTGGGAACTCCTGACAGACAGCACAGCACAACCTTGCATTTGTTCAGACTGCACCATAAATTTAGGCATATAATAGGCATAAAGATTTTATAATGAACCTATACCTAAATAATTGGTGTATTTATATAATTCATTTAGAACACAGGAGGTGTATTGGCTATTCAGGTCTATTTTACTTACAAGAGCAGCATAAATGAACTTCCTAGTTTTGCATCTCCTGTCTGCTAGTCATTTTATTACCTGATGATTATATGCCCCTTAGTTTTACATATTTTATTGGGATCTTCTCCATAATGACCTGCAACAACTTATATTTCCCTGTCCAATGATGAGTGGCATGTAAGAGCATTCTGACTGAGCGGAGTCTTTCTGTATCTTTCTGTCACTTGCAACCCCTATTTAATGTACAGCTATGTGTAATATGTTGGCACTACAAAAATCCTGTTTATTATTATTATTATTAATAATAATAATAATAATAATAATAATACCGGATAAAGAAACAGCATTTGGGGGGCTTAATCATGAAATATGGCAAACATTGGCCTGAGTAGGAAAGGGTTACAAATCTTCTCGTCTTAATTTTCTGCTAAATACCATTGGGGGAATTTGGGGGAAATCCGCTAAAGAAAAAAGAATTCCCCCTTAGATGCATCTTGGAATGGGTGTCCCCGTTGGAAGATTTGCTCCCACCTCCTTGTTCTGGGGACAGCTGTTTTGGACTTTCGTTTCTGGCCACCAGTACAAAGAGGGGTAAATCTCCCCAATGGGGGCTCAGACATCCATACAAACTTCACAAAAGATGTGCGAAATATAACTAAAAGTAATTAGAGAGATGTGAAATGTGAACACAAAACATAACCGCTTTAACTTACAATAAGGGGTGCTCATGATAATGTATTTCAAAAAGGAGTTGTTGAAACAAACGGGAGTACAGGTAGTCTCCAAGTTAAGGACATTCGACATACGGATGACTCCTAAATACAAACGGAGATTCCCTGCTTGCTTGTGTGCAGGACAGAGGCTTGATGGGGGGAGGGGGCAGCTTGCATGACTTGCAGAAGAAATCTTTTGCTAAACACAGCAGAGTGTGATCTTAAGAGCTGAGCTGATTTGTAATATCTTGTAACTCTTTAATGACCAAGACAAACTCTGCAGTTGTTTCTTTTTGCATATCAGAGCACAGCTTGCTCCAGAAGTTAATGAATGTCTAGGCTCCATAAAGTTTTTTTTTTGCTTTGTGATTAGCTCACAGTGAGGATTTTTTACAGTAACCACGCTGCCTAATATTATGTTGAGACAAACATCTGTCCTAATTGCAAATATTAAATCAATGTACTTGTTCCGATTTAACATAAGAACAAACCTACAGTCCCTATCTCTTATGTAACCCAGGGACTACCGGTAATCTATAGGGAGTAAAGCTGTGTACACACGTTCAATTATTGTCACTGGACATGATCTATCATATTCACTTCCAGAGAAACGAACAAGCACTATACACACAGCGCCATTCTATTCTATGAGGGGTGAAGGAGTGAGCAGCACCCCGATATGCTCTCCTCCCTTCTCTTTTATTGCAGTCATTTATCGTCGGTCTATCTGGGACGATCCATGAACGACGTCGGGTGTCCTCTGTACACATATCAGATTCTCACCTAAGATTAACCCGACCAGTCGTATTAGGCAAGAATCATCTAACGTGTACACAGCCTATACTATGCACTTTTCGGTCAGTTTTATTTTCAGCCAATATTATGAATACATTTACAATTGATTTAATTTAATCCTTGCCATCAACTATAAATATTGGATATACCATCGACATCCAATTGTCAAAAGCAAAAAAAAATGCCCTTATCCAATCAATTTGTAATCACCATTCTCCCAAATATTGAACAATAATTGATTCATAAATCTTTCTTATTGATTTAGAACAATTTGATTGAAAACATTACATAGTACATGGCAAACTTTAGTCACATCCAGTCTTGCAGCTCTTGATGGGAGTTCTGCAAGTTTTATGAGACAATTCCACTAGCATGTTTTACATACCGCTTTATTGAAAAGTCTCCATTCTTCTATGCATCATGATATAATTAGTGGAGGATAGACAACCATATATAGACATGAGTTATTGAGCTCCTTCTCAATAAGGGAACTAGCACTTTCTATAAGATTTCCTAAGAACAGAGAAAGAAGCTGAATTCTCCATCATGTGCTCATCTGCTATTCTCTTCACCTGAGAAATACAAGAATGCCAAAAAGAACATGTGAGCAGTAAATAGTTAGGAAAGGCTATGGAATGTCTTTACAATGCATTTCCATGATTTCCCTAGGAAAATACCATATACACATAAACAAAAAGCAATATATGTAAGTATATGTGGCAACAGTAAGCCATAACAATCTGCATTTTATTTACTGACAAACGTTTGCTATGAGCGTAAGTATCAAACAGCAAATAAAATCATATCTTGCAGGACTGTATCACAGAGACAGATTACCAAATTGCAGCAAACCAAAGCCTTTTTTTTAGAATTTAGGGGCAATGTTTTGATTGGCCACCAATCTAAGGTGCATTTTTTCTATTGTAGGGATTCCTCGAGACCCCCTATACTATATTTCAAGGGTTCCTCGGATAAAAACGTTGAGAAAAGCTGTCTTAGGCCCAGTTCACATCAACTCTGTATGCTTAGATGCTATTATGCAAATTAATGGATTGCGTGACCCCACTGTAAGTCAGTGTACTAAAATGTACATCTATGTAGCCACAGGAATGTGATCCCAGCCTTAAACCAGTGGTCAGCAAACTTTTCAGTCCCGCGGACCACTAAAGTCACCAACTCCCAACCACGCATGCGTGGGGAGCCAGGTGTCACTCATAGGGGGTGAAACCTCCCTCAGAGTGACGTCATTATGACATAACCCCGGCCACTCTTCCATCGCAGATCTGAGCCTGCAATGGGAAAGTGGGCGGGTTGTGTCCAGGGACACAGTCTGCCCACCTCCCTGAGCCTAGGAACTGTACGGGGGACATGGTCCGCGGCTCTGGCCGGTGCCTCCCCCCAGGGGGGTCCTTCTCCAGTTGGGGACCGCTGCCTTAAACCATATTTCTAAATGTTGCAACCATTGCACACAGGTGCCTGGTACATTTTTTGAAAATATGTTTTGTCTGTCCTTGCATGTTTATATCCTTTGGAAAATCACAATGCGTTTCCTGTGTAACTGATATTAATATTTATTGTTATTATTAAACAAGATTTATATAGAACCAACATATTACGCAACGCTGTACATTAATATCTCAATCTTATGTCCGCAATTATTAAAAAACAGAAAAAGTAGAACAAAAAACATAAGTAATCTAAAGTTTTGTAAAATAAAAACTTAAGTAAGTAAGATAAATATTCCAGTAATAACAAAAATACAAAAAAACACACAAATCATGTATTTTAACAATTGTTATGGTTCACAGCAGTGTTTCTCAACCGTTGTTTCTTGGAACCCTACAGTTCCTCCAGAGCTTATTACGGGTTTCTTGAGCAATTCATACCTCAGTGACGCCAGTGACTTTTTGGCTGTAAGGGTGACATTCTTCCCACTGACCGGCACACTAATATACTGTAAGCTGTGGATATACCAGGAATTTGTTTTTTTAGGCTCCCTATATTAAAAAGTTTAAGAAAAACTGTTTTACAAAGTTCATCCTTACCTGTCAAGCAGTGTAATAAAGCCTTATGTGCTTTAATCATACATACACACTAAAACTAATTACCTTTGTGTTATGTTTTTAGGTTGTGGGAGGAAAACTGAGTACCCAATGGCAAGACACACAAGCATGGATTGAATATTAAACCTAATGAAGATAATATTCATGGTGGGAATTACACTCCAGCACTGTAAGTCAAGAAATATTTGTTTCCAATCTTTAGTTTTGTGTTTCCAGAGCATATCTGTTAAACCTCCGCTGCAGAAATACATTACATAGATGTAATGTATAGCAGTGAGGAAATCTGTTTTAGTAGCATTGTAGTGTTGGCTGGAAATGCATGCCCTCCAGCCCTGGACTAAGTCACCGGATCAGATGACCACGGTGCGACGGATGTACACACAGGTGCTGTGCTCACTGCTCGGCTATGGAGCCAAATATTGCACCGTTCTATAATTACAATGGATACAGATGTATGGAAGTGTTGAATAGTACAGCCAGATCTATCCTTGCTGAAAACTAAGATATATATATATAGGCATGAATTAAATATTCTGGAATACTTAATACATAATATTACTGGAATACTTAATACATAATATTACTGTGCCAACACTGCAGCACAACCGGATTCAGAACTTTTGAAATGCTGGGTGACAATTATGCTTCCTCCAATTAATACCAAATATTAGGATAACTTCTCTTATAGGGCCACTTACGTCATATTTTTTTGACATGTGAAAGTACATTATATTAACTCGGACTCATCAACCTGCATCCACAGACCAAAAAATATCACAGCATTTTTCCTGGGCACCGTAATGCAACTCCCTGTTATTTTATTGCATGTGTTGCGGTTTGCTGATGGTGAAGTGCATTAGGTAGATGCTAGAGAAATTTTAAATTGTACATCTTTCAGGTGATGTTGATTTTTTTTAATGTATGGCATATGGAAAGGAAATGCATTAGCAGGTGCGGCCACAGGTGGGCTGGAACACCTGAAACTCCCAGGTGGACATGAATGGCATGGAGATAAAGGGAATTGCTCACACACCTACACACACTGATAAAATGGAATTTGTTGGTTCCCCATAACTGCTTTAGGAGTTCCTCTAAGCACACTAATCTTATCTATTTGTTAAGGTTTTCACCCAACCCAAAATTGACATATTATTCACATTGGATTCAATTAGAAGAAAGGTATGAATCATGGACAACATTCATGTTCGTGTTTGGGTCCAGTGTAAAAAATGTGTAGGTTTTCGGTACTGACCCAGTCCCCTTCTACTTCTTGAGTGCTAGTTGAGAGGCTATAGTGACGTGATTAGCCCTAATTTTGAAATAAAAAACGAAAACAAGAAGCCAATAAAAAAACAGAAAATAAATTTGAATAGTAGGGGAATTCTGTGCAGAAATAAAATGCTGTCAATATTGTAATGACTACTATCAAAAACATATATCTAATGCTTTCGTAAAGGATTTTTTGGTTCTGTTACGTCCACCTCCCTGTAACCTATCTGGCTGTATTTTCTATGACTCCCCAAGCCGTCCTCTATAAAAGCAATTGTTTCCATGCATCTCATTAATGATGGTCAATAGGCCTAAAACAGCTGCTTGCAGTTTGGAATAAATGGTTCTATAATAAGAGCCTGGATCTGTGTTGTCTGTCCGGGGTTCTGGTTGCACTAGTTGGCCCAGAGACCAAAGGAATTCTTTGCTTGGCTCCATCCACTGTCCAAAAATGAAGAATAAATCTCCTATTCTCCAGATTTCTGATGGAAGTGACATGCAGATACAAGCCTTTATTTTAGCGGGGGATCTACTGTGCTCCATACAGTTTTTGATGTGGTCCAACCTTACCTTGTCTGGGTATACTTTTTTTTTGCCAGTTCCAAAAAAACATTTTTGCATGTATTACTGCTTAACAATAAAGCACAGCTATGTTACAATACAACATACAAATGTACAGATACAGGACTGCTTGCAGAATTAAAATTAAAGGAGAATACAAGGTCTGTCAAAGCCCTGTGAGTGGCTTCTCCTCCATTAAAAAAATTCAGCTTGATTTTATGAATGAGGTGTAATATTGAGTTTTGCAATGTTGAGTAATACAGTCCAGCGGAGAATGGGTGGCGTTTTTGTGGTTTTCATTGTTACATTTATCTATGTTATATGCATTTTTTAATGAGAACAGAGTTTTCCTTTAATATTGTGCATTTGTTAATGACTCAAAAATTCAGGAGAGTCACTTGACAATAATCAAGAGAACACCCCAAGCTATATTTAGCAGCCACTATGTTACCACTTCTGCTTTTTACTAGTTTGGGTACTTTTAACAGTTTCCTGTTACTTGGTTTTATCACCCATATGACAGAATATTTATAGGCCGAGCTTACGTGTCCTTGTCCTAATCACATTAAACACCGATCCTGGATGCACTTAGCAGCATCTGGAAAAATAGAAAGCTCTGATTTGGTTTTGTAAATGAACTAACTATAGAAATATAAAAATACTTTCCAACGTTTAACCAATGCATTTAACCATTGTATCCGTATTCCAGGGGCCAGAATATATTTTATTAGACACGCAGAGGGGCGCCTTCTTCCAATGCACCACCCAATACATACAGAAATAAATTTGACAAGACCCAAAGAGGAACCCTAGCATTTCTTTGTAAAAATCTTTGCAGTTGGGGATACCCAAAGGGTAAATGCTCATATAGGCCTGGGGGGTGAAAACAGAAGGTTTACGTAACTCATCCCCTGCTACCCCGGATGACAAAACTGCTCTTCTATCCATCATTCAGGATTTGGGCAAGCAATAGGTATGGTCACCTAAAATGTGGGACTATTGGTTTTGGGGGGGATGATATCAGTGCTTGGAACCACCACTTAGAGTGTCTTACAGAGAAGGCTGCAGGGGATCATTGGCACAGAGCAGAGGCCTGTGGGAGTCACATACACTTTCAGGTGTGGGTGGTGCTGCAAATTGAGGACTGGGCCACCCCTACTCTCCTAAATCTGAACAGAATAGAACAGTTATTGGGCAGCATGGTGGCTCGGGGGTTAGCACTCTTGCCTTTGCATTGCTAGGTCCCAGGTTAAAAATCTCAGCTAGGACTCTAGCTGCATGGAGTTTGCAGGTTCTTCCCATGTTAGCATGGGTTTACTCTGGGTAATCCAGTTTCCTCCCACATTCCAAAAACATGCAGTTAGGTAATTGGCTTCCCCCTAAAATTGACCTTAGACTACATTAATGACATATGACTGAGGTAGGGACATTAGATTGTGAGCCCCTTTGAGGGACAGCTAGTGACACAACTATGGACTTTGTACGGCGCTGCATAAAATGTTGCCACTATATAAATACTGTGTAATAATAAAAACACTGTATCCTGGAGGCCATGCAAAAAATCCTTGTGGATGGAATTCTGGCCCACTGGCCAAGCCTGATTTATAATCTTTGTTTTACCCCCGATAGAAAAATACTTCCCCAGTCGCTCTCTCCGCTCCTCCAATGGCCTACTAATGACTTCCTCACTCATAACCTCATCACACGCACGGCTCCAAAACTTTCTTAGAGCTGCCCCAACTCTCTGGAATGGTCTTTCTCGTCCTATTTGGCTTGCTCCTACTTTCTACTCCTTTAAAAAAACACTCAAAACCCATCTTTTCAAATCTGGCTACCCATCTTCTTCTGTCTCTTAGACCCTCACTACTCACCCACCATTCCATATCCTCCCTCCTATTGTGTGATACCTCCCCCACCTCCTAGATTGTAAGCTCTTCAGGGCAGAGTCCTCTCCTCCTACTGTCACTGTCTGTGTCTGTCATTTGCAACCCCTATTTATTGTACAGCGCTGCCTAATATGTTGGCGCTATATAAATACTGTTTACCAATAATAATAAATATTTAGTACATGACACTACCTATAAGATCCATCCTCCTGTATTACATCTGTTGCAGACCTGTACTAATCTGTTGGTTACCCAGGATTACAGGCGCAGGGGATGTAAATACCACACAAGACCCCTGCATAGAATCTGCTGACAGGCTGTCTGATCTGCGTGCACATTTCTCACTAATTTGCTTGATAAGGATGATTTGGCTGTAAATAAGTGTTGTGTTATAGCCAGGTTTCCAGATGTGCCCTGGCCTGATGATGGAATTAATAAAAACAAAGTCAATCGATTTATACGTTGCTTTATTCCTGTATGGTACAATATGTCTGTATACCAATGTTGTCGCTTTTGTGTGTTCTGTGAGCAATGTCGCTGTCATAAGAACAGCCGAAGAGCAGGAGATTACTGTGCCCACCGGATTATCAACTCAGCACCCACACACTTTATACGGGATTTGTCATAGGGGCCCGGGAGTGGAAGATCAGAATGCACATTGTGAGATATGGTGGAAGTGTTTTACAGATACAATAGGCTTGTCAGAGATAAATCTACAGCCTGAATTGTAATACAGCCTCGTATGAAGAGCAGGTTTTAATTCTTAGGGGAATTTCAGGTCAGCGTTTCTCAACCAGGGTTCCTCGAGCAATTTGTGCTTCTCCGGTCACCAATGATTTTTTTGGTTACCTGTAAGGGTGACATTCCCCCCACTGGATTTTTCCTTAAGGCCACCACACTAATGCACTGAGCTGTGGATATAGTAATTATAGGAAGAGTTCCCTGATGACCTGAAAGATATTCTGAAGGGTTCCCCCATGTTAAAAAGATTGGAAAAAGCTGCTCCATTGTAATGGGTAATGGGGTGACATTTAAACTGAAGGGCACTGCAATGCACCTCTCTGTATTTTGTGCATACCTGAAGGGCCCTTCTCTCTCCCTGCACCATGGTGCCTGGGGGTTTTGTTCCCTGATTGCTGTAAAGCCTAATCGTGAGAAGGAGCTTCGGATTCTGAGTTGTGATGGTCAGTCGTAGAGGAAATTGACTTTTTTTTACTTAAGTGATCATAGTGTTGGAGTTCTAAAAAAGTGTATTGCAGAAAGTGAATACTAGAGGAATGAATGAATGGACGTTGGGTGTGGTGTGAAAAGGGCACATGAGGGTTCCCACACCAGAAGAGTGAAAGATGTCTCCCTAGCTGAGCTGGGTTAAGGTCAGGGCAAACTAGGCAATAGCCAAGGACCCCTACGTTCTTTGGGACCCCAATTGATAAGCAGTTAGCTGAAATGCTGTGAATTTGGGACCCCTTTAAATTTGGCCAGGGTCCCACTGTGTCTAAAGCTGTTCCTGGCCCCAGTACATGGTCATAATAAAGAGAGAGGATGTGACTATTGAAGAAGGATATGGGAGACCCTCTGCATGAAACTTTTAGACCCAATGATGAACGCTGGCCAATGTCTGTGCAGGTCACCCCTGCTAACCCTATGCGGGATTTAGATGGGGACACTAATTTTAGTTTCTAGCTAAAGAGGTCCAAGCATTAAAGATTTGTGCGATGTCCTGTCTTTCACATCAGCCATTGCCCCCCAGGCTTCGCAATGCAAGTTCCACAATACGGCCCAGGACTTACCCTGCAGTGCCAAGCCATAGGATGCCAGGTAATACCTGACCGAATGTATAAGGCCCGGGGCTTGTGGGGGAGGGCAACTCATACACAGGCTGATCACAGCAGGAAGTGGAATGGGCATGGAAAGTATGGGCATGGAAAGTATGGACATGGAAAGTATGGGCATGGAAAGTATGGACATGGTATGGGCATGGAAAGTATGGGCATGGAAAGTATTGACATAGACTTAGATAATACTGGCATGGAAAGTATAGGCAAGGATTTGGATAGCACGGACTCGGATAATATAGACATGGATAGTCTCAGATAGTATGGACATGGATTCAGACACTACAGCGATGGACGTAGTATGCACAGTATGGGTGAGTAGATGATATAGACATGGATTGTATGGACATGGAGGTGGATTGTATGGAATCAGACATGACAGACATGGACAGTACACACTTGGATTGGACAGTAGGCCTATGGATCCTGTAGGACGTCCTGCATATTCATATATTGCAGTGCGATGAATTCCTATCTCTGTCTTTATATTCTGGGAGGAGGGGCAGCGATCTGATAAAGGCTGCAGCTAATATTGGGAGCCCCCCTCCCCGGGTCCTATCAAACGGGGCCCTGGACTGTATGGATGTCCGGGGTTATCACAAAGATTCCCATTTCTGTTCTATATAATAATCACTGAATGAAGACACTCTGCATGTATACAGAAAGCACTGAGGCCAGTGGATCAGCATGACAGCCAGGCAAGCAGCATTTCCAGGCAAGCAGCATTTTCGGGTCACCAGCCAGGCAAACAGCATTTCCGGGCCAGCACTGTTGATTTACAGGCTCGATGCTTCCAGGCCCATCCCAGCTTTGTCTCCCTATTTGTAATGCATTAAAGCAAAAATAGAAAGTCACATGGCGGAAAATTACTGTGAAGTAGAAATAAATACCATTTCTGGGGTCAGGGCGGAGTGATATGCGTGGTGTTTGCGGCAGTGCCGATCTGATCGTACGATGTATGTGCAGAGCAGATCGCTGCAGACATCGCGCTGTTATCTCTGTGCCAGGATGTGCGCAGCTAGGGGGCGTGGTTATGAGAGGGCGTGTCGCCGGCGGGTGTGTCTGACAGAAGGATCGGTTGGAAGGGGGCGTGGTCGCTGTGACAGCCGGAGTAGTTCCCGGCATGCCCCGGGGCTGGCTGGGCTGGCACTAACGAATTTGAATGAGAAGCTCTGAGCTTTCGGCGCCATTTTCGAGTCATGACTGGACCGGAGCGAGCCGGGGAGAAGCTGGTGGGGAGGACGGGCTGAGGGCAGCCCGGGACGGGCAAGTGTCAGTGCTGACAGCCGGACCGGGACATACACCGAGCTGTCATAGGGCGGAGCGCTGACTAGAGCCGGGGCTGCTGTCACTCCTGAGGTAAGACACCCGGCCGGGTCACTTCTACCCATTGGGGTCACCTCTCACCTTCCTGGGGTGTCCTCTCACCCCCCGGTACCATCCCTGCACCCCCCTGACAGCCTGTCACAGCCCGCCCCCCGGGAGGACACCTGCCGGCTACTCCGACACTGACAGAAAAATCTGAAAAAATTCCTAAAAAATCCTCCGACACCCCCTGAGGGGCCCCCGGGGGTCTGCGGGATCCGGGGGGCCTGCATTTGAATTTATCAGTTTGAGCGGGACCGGCAGAGGGGGGCTGGGCGGGGGCATCTGTCATAACCTGAGGGGGGGAAGGGCAACTGTCATAACCTGAGGAGGGGGCAGCTGTCATATAGGGGTAGTTGGGGCATTTGCCATAACAGTGTTCAGGGTAACTTCCATGAGGACGGTGGGCATCTGTCATTAAGGAAAGGAAGGGGGGTTGTCACCTCAGCGCCTCCCCTCCATTATTATATTGGGGTCACCCTGCCCCTCATCACGTGACTGCCGCCCGGGCAGGAGAGGGTTAATGATCCATAGAACAGAGGTGTGCTGAGCCCCCCTCCTGCCCTCCCTGGGGGCTCATACAAGGCTCACCCTAAACGGGTGATGGTTGGGTTCATGATGCCGCCTGTCACTATAGACATGGGGGGAGGGGGGTGCCCGGTGCCATCCTGACTGGTGGGGTGACAATGACGGCTCAGCTTGGCATGAATGATCGGACGATGTGCAGGGGACCCGCAGGGATCCATGTTGTGGCCTTCTGTAATCAGAGTCCATGGAGGGGGTGTGATAAGTTACCCTTATATCTGCATGGAGGGGGGTGTGATCTATTACCCCATATATCTGCATGGAGGGGGGTGTGAT
>NC_092858.1:21598433-21608566 GCF_032062135.1 Pyxicephalus adspersus
TATTACCCCATATATCTGCATGGAGGGGGGTGTGATCTATTACCCCATATATCTGCATGGAGGGGGGTGTGATCTATTACCCCATATATCTGCATTGAGGGGGGTGTAATATTTTAATATTTAGGAGGTTGTGTTTTATTCCACTGTATCCTCCATATTTCCATGGAGGGGTGTAATCATTTTCCCGCCATATCTGCATGGAAGAGTCAGGCACTGTCAGCATAGAAGTTGGGATTTAATAATTATTTTCTAATATATTTGCTCCTATATGTCTGCATGTGTAATATTTGTATCATCTATATTTGCCAATATACCATACATAGGTAATACATAAGTAATAGCTGTAATATTTTATCTGCACAGAGGAGGTGTAATATTTTTACTCTTTATATCTGTATGGTGTATGTGGTGCATTATACCTGTGAGGGACAATATATTTTATATTTGTCTTATTGTAAGAGAGATTTTATTACCAATACATTACATCTGCATGTGGGATGTAATATTTGTGCCCTGTGTGGGTGCTGAGAGGACATTGCAGATTTTTTTGCTGTAACTGGTTGTCTGCTTGAAAGTTTCTTCATTTTTTTTATTTTGTTAACTTTATGAGCATGTAGTACTTATACCCCGCATGTCTACATGGGGAGTGAATGAATAATATATTTGTGTATTCATTATTGGCATGAATCAATTTACACCTTGTGTAGCTGCATGGAAGATGCGTTCAGTATAACCCCCCAAATCAGTGTTATTCACAAAAATTAAATTAAGGCTGGATGAGAAGAAATTGTAGGTGGCAGCCCTACGGTTGTGAGCCAACTTTTTAGTAGCCACCCAAAAACAGCCGGGTGGTTACAGAAAAGTGCCGGGTGATGCACCCCGCTAAAAGGTGCTGGCGAGAACAGTTCCTCCATGTGTATTTGTGTTTTTCTTATTTTTAATCTGTACACTTGTACAGCACATTCTCATTTTATAGCTGCATTTTTCCTTAATGTGTGTATTGTAAAATGTTGCTCATTATGATTGCATGGGTCATGCAGGGTGGGGGGTGCAGGGTGTAAGGACCCCATTTACATACTTGTACAGTGCTCAACACAGAATTTTTTTTAAGCTGGTTAGGAAGAAATTGTAGGCAGGTGGCAGCCCGTGTGTTGTGAGCCAACTCATCAATAACCGCTCAAAAACAGCCGGGTGGTGCGCCCAGCTATAAGGGGCCGGGGAGATCACTGCTTGTGATGTATTGCATTGTGTTACATGTTAACATGCTTTGTATTCAATAATTTATTTTAAAATGCACACACAAAAAATGTTCGTGGTGGCTTGTTCGTGGTGTCAGTGTAAATGCATTGTTGCACAGCAGAAAGTTGTGTGGGGGTGCTATTTATAATAATTGAAGCTGCAGCACACTTTTGCATGGAACATAGAGGAATAGAGGTGTGAATGTGGCCTAAAAGTTTACACTGTATATCTGTACAGGGAGGTGAACATTATTATGTACAGGGAGGTGCTTTATTATTCTATATCTATCTATTATCTATCCGTCCATCTACTATGGGGTGTGCAATATTGCACACTAAGTAGCTCTCTGTATGAGGGATGTGCAATGTTATTAATAATAAACAGGTTTTTTATAGCTCCAACATTTTGCAGTGCTGTAATGTTATACACTAAATAATAACTTGTATTTCAAAAAGTGCCCACATATTGCGTAGCGCTGTACATGGCATTGGGGTTACAAGTGATAGATACAGAGCCTGGAGGAGCGGACCCTGGGCCATAGAGCTTACAATCTAGTTGTGTCCAGGATTGTACATTATAGTATTGGCATTGTCTATTTGTAGATCTGCATTGTGTGTGCAGGGTTAGTGTTGTGATGTATAATATGATATATAATGTAATCTCTGCATGCTTTGTATTCCTCTGTTATCTGTATGGGTGATGTGATTTCAGATATTCGCACTCTATTCATACATTGGTTATACCCCCGGTGATGATATTTGTGTGATTCATCTCTTCTCTCCAGATTTGTTGGTGTACGGTGCAGAATTGTCATCCTATACATGTAAAACATTTACATCCTACATGTCCTTTGCATATTATATACATTAGGACTAACTATTAGATTTTTTTCCCCACAAAAAAATTCACATTGCTTTCACCTAAGATTTACACATTTGTTTGAAGTGAAAGTTGTATAAAAATGTTTGTAAATAGAATGTGTATGAGAGGTGTGTGCCCAGTGTGTGCAGTGTTTCACCTACTTCCTAATATACCCTGCATTCACACGAGGTGTGTGAATGTATGGTATCCGTTTCCCCCTGCATTCACTCCTATGGGTTGTACGATGTGTTTTGCTGGAATTGATCAGGTATTGGATGTGTGGTGCCTGGTCCATGCCCGATATCCGTGTGTGCTGATCGATGGCTGCAAATGTTGGGTGAATATAGCATAGCAGGATTCGCTGCAGACAGTCACATGGGGAAAATTGGGTACCTATCTATGTATAATATTTCATATACGTAAAGGAACTCCTGAAGCTTCTAAGAAAGCATGGGCTGCCAGAGATCAACATGGAGTCGGTATTTATGAATTACAGATCAGTATGGAGATATATATATAGTTATAGGGGTGACACGCAGGGAATAGTATCTCCTCTTGGTATATAGGCTGCCAGTATCGATCGGTATGTATGTTATTAGGCTGGCACTATCGATCGGTATGTATGTTATCAGGATGTCAGTATCGATCGGTATAGATGTTATGAGGATGTCAGCAGTGTGCTCCTCAGTGGCATGCATGTGGCCCCTGGCAGCGGGGTGTGGTGTAGTCCTGGGGGGTCCAGGCCCGGTGCTAGCAGTGGAGCGGACACTGGGGGTCCTGGGAATGGAGTTTAACTCTTTGCAGTCAGCATCGTATTGCAGAGACTTGTCCATGCTGCCTTCCTGATCGCCCAGCACATCGCCGTTATGTAATGGGAAGCCCGGTTACGTGTTAACACTTCTAGTGCCTGGCAGATGTTTCTAGCAGAGGGAAGCCATGGCAGCCCCTCCATCATCTCACCCCACGGATCGCCTAATGCCCAATGACAGGTACACTTTGCCACATTGCAGGACAAAGGCATCGCAGCAAGTGTAATCAGACAGATGCGCTCATCACACACCAATTAACCCCTCATCCACAGCACTGACATCAATGACAGCAGACTTCGGAGGCCTTTACACAAGAGATAAGACTGACATTTAATATTATACAATCAGCTGCCCTCCAGCCTTTGCACAGCAGCCAAAATATGATTATTCCCGATCTGCAGATCTGATGCTAGTTGCTGTTTTGATGGGTTTAAGATGAGAAACTTGTGAGTTTTGTAGTTGATTTGTACTGGGTGTGGTTGCCCGGTATCCTCACCCCTATCTTCTATTCGCACCGAAGTCTTATCTGTTGTAACATATTTCATGTCCTCATCATAGGGCAGGGGATGAAGCGGCACCGAGCTCCATGTTTCTGCCATCATCAGGTTTGTCTTCCTTCTTGCTGTATCGAATTGTTTGTAACATTTCTAGACGTTCTCTTTAACCTTTCGTTCTCCTCTCTCTGCAGATTCCCCATGTGTGAAAGTAATGCCTATTTGTGCAAAATTAAAGTTTCCAAATTAGTCAGCTCTTAAAATTATGAGTAATCCCTGTTAGCCAATATAAACAACTCCTGTTTTCACTTGATACAGCAAAAGAAAAGAAATACAAAAGTTTGTGTTTTTTTAATTCTTTTTCTGTTTTCTTTTTAGTTTTAAAAATCTGTCACCTGGGAAGGTTTTGGGAGGCTGAAATTTGGGAAATCATTAGAATTTGTTGCTTGCTGTTTATTATTGAGTATTAAAACGATTTTTATCAGGAAGAAAAGTTTAAAATTTTCTCTAATATATTTTAAATAATTACAAAGGGGGATAATAAAAAAAACGAATGCTGTGATGATCACAATTTTTTCGCAAAAGTTATGTATTATAAAATTTAGATTGTAAATCACTTTAAAAAAAAAAAAAAAAGCGTTTTACCCAAAAGGCCATTTTTGACAAAATTAAATATCTTGGTGTGAACTATATCACAAAAATACAAATCTCAGGGGTCACCGGTCCCATGTAGTTTTTGGTAACATTTTTAAAGATCTGTGTCCCTTGCATTTCATCTGACAATGATGGATAGGGGTTCAGCTATGCATGGCCTTTTTAATTGTTTAGTAACATGGGATTAACCTCTTGCTGGCGAATACTTAACCATCCGCATACAAGCTGAAAAGAAGCAGTCCAAGCAAGAGGTTAATCTCATGCTACTAAATGATTAAGAACGTCATGTGCAGCAGAGCTATGAGACTCCAGATGTAATATTGTAGGCACAGGTTTATAGTTTTATTGTCTGATCATAAATAAGAATTCATCCTCACTTTTTTTTAACTATCAAAGAAATGCCAGTTGTATATTGCCAGATTATTTCATGCAGGCCTGTAAATCCTCCTGTTTCTTGTTTGATCAGATGTTATGTAATTCTATTAACCAAGCTTTTGTTTGTTACACTTTACTGTGCCACGTCAGATGCAGGCCCTCCATAATTCAATGCTGGTCATAGACAATAAGCACGCTATATACAAGGCACAAGGGGGTTTAATTTGTTAGGCTTTTGTAAAGCCAAGGGTTAATGTTCGCTGGAAATTCAAATGTCCCAGCACAAATGACCTTGTGAAAAGCTGCAACTGCACTTGGCAATTGAGATTTGGGCCTTACAGTGCATATTTGCATCTAATTTTGTTATATTTTACCTTCATTTTTACAGTATAACAGAGGTCAGCGTGGTTAATATTTATTTCACATGTCCGGCACTTCAGTCACAACCAATGTTTCGGCTTTATATTTTTTCCGTTTTGCTTTCTTTTTTGAAAATCAGCATTTGT
Source organism: Pyxicephalus adspersus (assembly GCF_032062135.1). Lineage (NCBI taxonomy): Eukaryota > Metazoa > Chordata > Amphibia > Anura > Pyxicephalidae > Pyxicephalus > Pyxicephalus adspersus. Next base: position 21,603,372 of record NC_092858.1, read on the forward strand.
GGCTATTGTGAATAATTACCAAAGTGAGGAGAGTACAAACAGTAATATTCCTGCTCTGTGGTATTTATTACCTGCAAACACTTGCTTTTCTTTAGCTCATTTTGAAACTTTTTTTCTTATTTTGTATTATTTTCTTCTTTTAAATGTTACTATGTAACTATTTCTTTCTTTCTGGATTCTAAATATTTTCTCTAAAATATAAATGATATATAAAAAGAGCAATCGGCCCTCAATTTAGGGGTATGAGATTGAAATGCAACCCCCAAACTACATCTGCTGTGGATATATAAAATACTAAAGCAGGACTTTGTAATCTTTGTCTATAGCCTGTATTTAATAAAATGAACTGGTGTAGAAATCCTTTGTATTTTTAGTAATAGTAAAATCATGGTAGATAGAAGCAGAAAACAGTCAGGTCTAACACCTTTTGCTTAAATATTCTGTAAGCCTGGAATATGCTCATGACTTTGCATTGTGTATATGCAATCCAGATAAATGTTAAAATAAGTAGAGGATGAAAAATTTAGGATTTGTTTTATAATTATTTTAGGTGAATCGAATTTGTAGGGTTTATGGCCTCTCCAAATGACCATATGTTAGCATGTTGGCCTGGACTGTGCCAGATGTGCCATTACTTTCATACAATAGGAGACACATCTGTGACAATGCCATATAAAAGAATTACCAGTAATAACATTATAATCATTTATTTTGAGACTGCATCACTTTATAGAAACCTGTGTGTATATTTTTTTTATTTTTAAAAATAAAATAAGAAAAGATGTTCTGTAGCAGGTCAGGAAGGCCTTGTGTGACCAATGATACAAGTAGGTGAAATCAGCAATTTATGGCTGGGTGTGGATTTTCTTATTTATTTTTTAATCCCTATTTCATTTTTTAGATTGTGTTCAATAAATAATTCTGATAGATTGGAAAAGTTATAGACTGTGCAAGTAAGGACTTGATCCATCATGCATCATGGGCTTCGCTGATCCAGAGCGATCGTAAATTTTCAGGCCAGACCATTTCTGATATTTTAACATCATTTCTGTGAGATTAAAGGAAAGCGTCTTTGTTGCCAATATCAACAATTTTTCTAAACTATCAGTTGGCATCTGTATGGTTGCTATAGGCAACATAGGCACTCATCGTTTATTTCATTAGCCTTTAAAAGAACATCCGAATGTGGACAGCCAATTCTTATTGTGATCTCGCATCGCAGGTGTTTCCAGTCAGCATGTGTAAGGTGGGGGGTTTGGCGTTTCATTAGCCAACATAGAAAATATGGGGTCGGTCTGATGACCCGTAAGCTTGTTTGAGGATCAGACCCTGAATCCCGATCTCGGAAATCTGTTGAGTGTCATCATGCTATGTTACATGGCACTTTTATTGCAGGTTTTGACCTTTCAATATATAAAGCAGGTTTGAGGTGGGGGGAGCTTACTGCTGTGGTTAATAGGCTTTACTTGAACTGAAAGCTGATGTTCACACAATGCTTTTACATGGGGAAGAGTGGTGAGAGATCCGTATTCATAACTAGAACTGAAATGTACAGTAATATACAAGTATCAGACACTGATCTTAAAGAGCTCTTATCTTCCTTCTAGATGGAGTCTCTGTAAAATAATGCATCAAAATCTTCCTAGATGTTCCTCGGAGTAAAAGACATGGCTGGTAAGTTTCTAAGAAACTCTTAACATTTCTTTCTAATAGCAGTGCATAAAATGTTCTTTAATATGTATTATTTAGCATTAGGTTATACTAAACACCCCCCCCCCCCCCCTCACTTGTACAAATTAGTGTGTATATACATTGTTATTCCACCTTATGTACAACTTGTAAGGCTTTATCTGTATCCCCCAAACATTAGGTATTGTCTGTTTTATTATAAGTGGTACTGAAGATGATGGCCAGGGAAGGAAACCTAAAAAAAAAAGATATATATATTTAAAAGTGACTGATGTGGACCCCCCATGCTGTCCTAATATCATTTTTTATGTTTACATTTTTTGTGTATCATTGTGTACTGGGGCTGTATATATATTTTTAAATTTTGCGATATTGTAAATTATGAAGAATGAGTCAATTCCTGAAATGAGCCCTGTGATCATTTATTTTTTCAATTTTTTTTTTTTAAGAAAAAAATGTAAATGTCTGATATAAATTGGATGCATAATAACTGTTTTGAGAGAATATCAAATATTTTTTCTGTATTGTATGTAAAATAAATTACTCATAGGCTTGACATTTCTTGGTCACAAGGAGAATGAGGTTTACAGTGGAGTTTCTAATTTTCTATTGGAAAATGAGTGGATTTTGTTTGGTGTACAGTAAACAATTGCACCATAGATGAGGTGGTATGTTTTATAGAGCGAAGTAAAGAGAAATGCAGATAATTCTGCATTATTAGAGATTGTGTGAAAAATGCAGAATAATATTTTGATGCCCGTAACAACTGAAAGTAATGGCAGCCACCTTACTACTGTCACATCTGCATTGTGGAATGAAACTGAGATTCTCAGTTTTATTGAGACAATAAAAAAAATTTGTGTACACTCTCTTTAGATAGTTTGCAAAAAATACTGTGTAATGGTTTTGTCTCTGGTGTAATGCATGTCATGGTGATATTTTGTATATTTTTATTTTCTTGCATTTATATAGACACAAAGTTGCGAAAAAAGTGACAATAGGACAAACGCTGAAAAAAAAAAAAATATATTTATATATATATAATTTATTTAGTGATCGTAATGTTTGGGATTGTTATATTACTATGGATTGCGCTCGTTTGAACAATAAAGGCCAATTTTTTTGCCTGTCTCCAGTAAACCGTTTTGATCTTAGTTTCAATTATTAATTTTAAATTTTTTTTCTTCTTTACTATATTCCGATTTCATAAATCCAAGTAAGTGTCCCAAATATTTTTTGTCTGCTCAGCTACAAGCCTATATCAAATATGAAATGATGTGAAGCCTGTGGATTCTTTGTACTTTAATGCTGTCATTGCTGAGTAATTAGCAGAGGAAAGTCAGAGATGTCACAGAGCTTTTTTTCAATTTCTTAATGAACATGCTGCAGATTACTATGAATATAGCTGCCTGTAGCAGAGTAATTCTTTTTTTGTGACATGGAACCCTCGGTATCCATCCCTCCTAATCCATCCGTTGTTAAAGGGCTAGAAGCACACCCCCTATCCATCATTGATTGGTAATAGTGATGGGGTTAAGTCAGAGCTAGTTTTCCTCTGAAGTTACAGGGTGCAAATCATTTTGGGTTGACCCAGGGATAAATTTTATAATTTCAATGGTACAGATACCTATGGTATATTTTTCCTTTTATTTTTTTTCTCCCTAGACAATTTCCCCCCAATTTTGTGTGTGGGGGGTCTAATATTTGTAGTGGGAAGTTTAGCTGCATAGCTAGGTTTTTTTTTTTTTTCCTTTTTTTTTTTTTTTTAAGGAAAAAGTATTTTAACTATCCATATTGTGTAACTGAGCCCATACCCCCTTTTCTTTTTTTTTTTTTTAATTCTTCTTAACTGTTCCTAGGATTTGAAACTGTAGTGAAGACTTGAAAGCAATATTTGTCTTGTTTTAGCTGTTGAACTATGTACAATGTATTCTCTCTTCTTCCTTTCTCATAATTATGGAAGTTATCCTGGTATTGCCATTCTTGTTTTACCAGAGATTACCCTGTCTCAGTCAGCAATTCTTCTTTATAAACCACTGCTACCCACTATACCAGTTATGGCATGTTCCTGGAATGCCCTATGATGTGTACCAGAGATTTTTTTAAATCTTTTTTTTTTTTTTTTTTTTTAATAAAATATTTTTAACAAAATATATAGCAGCTTTTTCTTGGTCTAAAAAAAAATCCTTAGCTGCAAGGGCCTAAAAAGCACTCCCTGGATTTTAGTTGAAATTTGTCTCCTTCACTTAAAGCAGCATTAAACAGCAAGATAACCATTATGCTGTGTTTTGCATTAGAGACAGACTAGGTCACTTCAGCAACACCAACTAATTTGCGCAGCTTAGTATACATTCTCAGCATAATATAATGACTACCTGAATGAACTCGCATGCTCATGCGAGGGAGTTGGGTCATTGTGGCCTGGCCAGTTCAGGTGGGCAAAGATCCCAAGACCAGAAGTGTTGGGGTATCGATTCCAGTTCTCTTTAAAGTTCAAAAACTATATATGTTCATATAATCCTAGACACACACCATGGGAAGTTTCTCTCAAATGTATCTTTAGGCAATATTTAAATCATAATTTACATGAGTCCCAGCAATCAACCTACATATACATGAACTTAACAACCATCCACAACTATTTAAAAACTCACTATTTAAACTATTTATTCACAAACTGATAACTTTTCTAAAAAAAAAAACCTCTTTGCCCAATCAATTTTTAAATAATCATTATTTCCAAAAACCTATAATAAATGCAGTATGCAACACAGAAATTTTTTTGAGCGGGGTGGGAAGAAATTGCAGGTGGGTGGCAGCCCTTGTATTGTTGCCCAACCATTTAAAAAACAGCCGGGTAATTACTAAAAGGTGCCGGGTGGTGCGCCCGCATAAAAGGGGCTGGGGAGAACACTAAAATGTGACCATTTTGACTAACAAATCAACATTTGCATTGAAACAAAAATATCAGATAGTGTTTGGCCTGCATTAGACTGCCCAGTGGGTGATTATATTGTTCTGTGATTTCATTGCATATTAGTGTTGTCACCCTATAACAAAGTGGAAAAATATCTATAGGCAGAATCAAAAGGTAATAAAACTATTACAGAATGACTGCAACAGGTCATATTTTTATTTTATTTTTTTCTTTAGCTACACTTTAAGTCCAGCTACTGTTTGACTTCTTTTTGTAAAATGTGTGCCATGTGTAGCAGTTTTTAAATCGCTAGTAAAACGTTTTTGGATGGGACGCAGCGAGGAAGAACCTTCTGTTTGTTCCCTGACCTCTTTCTGACCACTCGTGGATATAGGGGTCAGCGATATGGCAGGTGGATTGCCAGTTTTCTAAGAGAACACACTTCTAATCTGTGGTATAGCTTTGTGGCCTGTCTTTATTCATAACTGCTGACTCAATACTTGCTGGTGATAGATCGGATTGTGCTGTTATCACATGACACAGGCAGTGTTTATTAAACACGTAGGCCCCGTGTACACACACAAACTTG
>NC_092858.1:21608643-21618312 GCF_032062135.1 Pyxicephalus adspersus
ATATATATATATATATATATATATATATATATATATATATATATATATATATATAATAGCAAAGTAGCATGTCTACAGTTCAGTGTATAGTTTTTTTGTTTTTTTTTTAAGCCCAGGACTGCAAACAGTGCTGGGGTCTGGTGTGTTTATTTCCAGATACCTAGGTATAGCTAGTATCCCTCCAGATTCAAAACGTCTAATGGCCTTGGAAGCAGATACACACCCAGTCCCAAAAAATTGCAGATTTTATTTAATATATATAATATCAAATATTTTTATTTATTTTAAATAATTCATCATCCTGCCACAAGCTTTATCCCTTGGGAGCCTGCAGGGAACCTACTGAATACAGTAAAATCCATACAACATCAGAAATGATTAATATTGTAATAACCAAATTTTTTATAATGCAGACATATCACTACTAAAAGTTCACATTCCTGTCAGGGCTCACAATGTCATTTTTGGTGTAGGTCAAAACATTTTTCTATAGTTCAAATAATTATATTAAATGTTCTTTTTTTTATTTTTCCAGAGTACTAGGATCCCTAAATGTGCAGGTTTTGATGTATGTACCCAGCCCTGTATGGTTTTGTAAAAAAAAGTGTGTTTTTAGGTTCCTCAGTATTAGACATTTTAAGTGCAATGCCTGCAGTTCAGGAGATGGCCCAAAAAATTGTTGGGTAGCATCTGCATACTGTTGAAAAGAAAAAAATATTAATTTAAGGAACAGTGGAAAAGAACTCCCCAAAAAAAAAACGCTTCTGCCCATTAATTCAGAATTAAAAAAAAAAAAAAAATCGACCTGCATGTGTGGGGATTTTTCCCCTTCATACCATTTTTCTATATTTTATTTTTTTCTATTAGTTGCAATAAGCAGGGGTCAATCAGCCCCTGTGTGTGATAGTATTGCCAGGTCCTTATGCAGCGTTTCTTTTTCGATTTGCAATATTTTATATATATATATATATATCAATATTAACCCATATGATTCCAATGATACAGTATTTACTATTCATTTATTTATTATTTTTCTGCTTTGGATCTTTGAAATTTATTTAGGCTGCAAGTTGTACCAGTGCTAATGTTGGTGCCTTGGGTTTTTTTTTTTCCTGTTTTCAAAAACGAATCCACCTTCCCATGAGATGTCTGATGCTTATTTATTGTACAGCGCTGCGTAATATGTTGGCGCTATATAAATCCTGTTTAATAATAATAGGGGTGATGTGCAGAACAGGAAACTTAAAAGCACAAGTTCTAAATGTTCTGCTGAGATGGAAGACACTCATGTTTGTTTTAGAAAGCAGTGTTGTCCTAAAGGGTGATTTTGGTACATCCAGAGATTGGTAACTCAAGAAATTTAGAAAAAAAAACAAAACTTTTTATTATTGCCATTTAGGACCTCAGTGGCACCACCTAGAGGACTCAGAAAATCACATCAATAAGCAAAGAAATATTAACAATAAAATAAGTTTTCCACGTAAAGCAGCAAATATTGTTTTTTTGCCCTGTTCGTGGCTGCTTATTTATCCTTTAAAACAGGTGGTGACTAGAATTGTCCTTATATTTATATATTTTTTATATATAGCTACTATTGGAATATATCCTTATGTGCCATTATTATGTCAATGACTTTTTCCTAATTTGTGCTAATATTCGTATAGCCTGATGTTATTTTCACCTAGTCATTTTTCAATGATTAGAAATGTGGCACAGTTCTCATCAATTTATAATGCAAATCTTAACAAGTCCTACATCTTGTTACTTGCAAGCCTATTTCTGCATGATTCATACTTGTGTGTAAGATTCAAAACTAATAGGCAAATAACAGGATTTTACGTGAATGAGCTACTGACTGGCCAAGCTGTATAATGAAATATGAACCAATAGGATTGGACTTTCATGCGCCCACAACATACTAACAGTTGCACAGAATAAGTTGGGCTAAATACATTTTAAGTGCATCAAATCAAAGTGCAAAATTTTTACAGATGCTCCGCATCACTCAAAATGTTTGTATGACTTGTGATCAGTTCGGGTGACATTGGACTAAACAATTGCCGTGCTGACCGGATTCTCGGCAGTCTGCTCTATTCAATGGAGAGGGCAGGATAAGCAGCAGGTACACCAAGGAGTCCTCTCTATTGAACAAGAAGTGTCTTTACTGAAGTCATTTAGTGGTCCAGCATATTGTATCACCAGTGTTGTGGGACAGATGTTAGATTTATTAATCAATGACTATTTAAGTTCTTGCTTGGCCCAAATGTAATTTAGATCTTGTTAAAGAGGAAGTAAACCCAAACCAAAAAAAAATGACTTACCTTCAATCCCGCAAAGCAGTCGATCGGTCCCGAGGTTTGTCTTTCGGGTTCCGCCTCTTCCCAGCATCCATCTTCAGGCCGGCGCGCTAGGCGCTGCTATCTTTTCACTGTTTTTTCGGGTTCTTCTTCCGTCATCCTAACTTGTGCATGCCTGAGATCGGCAATTTCTTTCTTTCGGCAAAAGGACTCCTCCTGCGCATGCCTAAGATGCTCAGGCATGTGCAGAAGGAGCAGCCAAGAACCTCCCGGGATGCGTTATGTATGGATCCCAGGAGGCTCTGCGCTCCCATTCATTCTCGATTGCCTAGGCGAAAATGAGGGGATGGTATTAGGTATGCATTGTCACTACATGAAATTATGCTTTAGATTTCTCCAGGTCTCAGAAATGTTTCTTTTAAGTTGTCCCAGATGTAAAATAACTCTGATCCCCTTCCCTATTCATTAGAAAACTAGTCAGAGCACCTAACTGCTTCTACAAAATCCATTTGGTATATAAGTAAATGGAGCAGTACCAGTGAGAATCGGACCCCTCTTAGCAGCTCCTGTAAATAAATAGATAAAGCTGTTGCATATACCCTGACATATTGACCTCCAATTAATTAGCATTTGTTTTGGTTTTTCACTTTTTAAATCAAGTATCGAACAAATTTGATCCCTACCGCCTTGCCAGTGGTGTTTTTGCAGGATAGGTGTGGAGCAAAAAATTAGCTGAAGAGTCTTCATGGCAAATCTTGTTACAATAAAATTCGTACAATATGCAAAAATAGAGACCGTTAAAAGTATTTTTGTAATGCTGATATCATCATATAATAAAAAAAAAAAGCAACTTATTTAAATTTATATTGTTCTGTTACTAAACTCCAAATATATATACTGTGACAGATTTGTGTTCACTTATTAAATCCTGATTACATAGTCCTAGAATCTCGTTTTAATTATTTTATCCACCCCACAGCATAAAGACAATAATTGTGCTTTAAAGCCAGTTATTGCTTGGCATAAAAAATTACAGGGTCCAAACTACGTCAGTATTGTCAATCTCCAATCCTCAAGGGCCAAAGGTCAAGTTTTATATTAAAAGGGAAATTTCAGATTTGTTTTGTAAACTATACCTTAATGTATTTGTCTGTCATGACCCTTGAAGACTAGAAATGAACAGCTTTGGTGCAGGATATTTGCCATTTTTATTTTTATATAATATATATTTTTTTTATTATCCATATGGGTTTTGAAATAGTACTAAGTGACAAAATTATTATTACTTAATGTAGCACCTGACTTTGTCTATGCCTTGGACCAGTAGAAGGCAATTGGTGGCCTTAGCCTTGAAATTGGGCAAATCGGATTTCAGTAACAAAGTGAAACTAAAAAATGTAGGGGCACAGAAGAATAGTTTCTTTTCAGCAAGTATCCTGGAAGATAACATTGTAAGTGTATTCCCTTTTTGGAGCAAACATTTACTTTATTTGTAGAACCACTGCAGCATCCTGCTAGTAGATCTGATAGGTTTCAACTCCCATTTGCAGAGCAGCAAAATTTTCAGATTTGATTTGTTTGCCTCCTATTTAATGCTACAAACTACAGCTAATACATTTTTAGTGAAATTGTGTTATTATGGAAACATTAAGAATGAGAAACACAAAAAAAAAACAAGAGAAAATGATAACTGCATGAAGAGGTAAAGGAAAACTAAAAAAAAATCATGCAGCTAATATTTTTTAAAAGTCACAAAAACAACCCCCCCCCCCCCTTTTTAAAAAAAAATTAAAACCACAAAAATGAGTAAAATTTGTAAGCATCCCAGCAGACTTATAAATTGTCCTAAACCTTGTAATTGTTAATTTTGCTGGACAATTTGACCTGCATGTAAAGTAATAACTACATACAGTTACCTTAACAATTTTTTTTTATGTGTGAATAGACCTTTAGATTGGCTTTGTTTAGCTCCATTATCACCTTGTATATTGGCACCTTTATACTGTTACATGGCCACGCAGTATCAATGACATCCTTGCACATAGCGGTGTTTATATAAACAATGTGCATTGTGAGTTAACTTGAGATGAGTATATATGATAAAATGTACACACCGACTTTCTATTTACTTCTGTGGTAGAGGGCGGGCTGGGTCCTTTTTGCTGGAGTTATAAAAGAAGCCAGTTAGTTTGCCTTCAATGTATAATAACCCACAAAAAGCCTTTTGTAGTAAAGCATGGCAAACTCCCTTTACATACTGCATTTCCCCGCACTGAATTAACATTTTAAGACATAGTAAACACTTTGTATGTGTAATTCTTGTGAGAATTGTGTAGCTGGTTTTATTGGCTGTTATTGAGTGCAAAAGTCAGCTATAGTGATTCACTTTTGCAGGTATGTGCAATTAAGAAATTGATGTTACAAAATCCTGAGGTTTCCTGAAGGCCCATGTAACACTTGCCTAATCTCTGTTACACTACCTCATCAACACTGCATTTTTCCAGCATCAAAGTCATGTCCACGTTGGTTAAAATTGGAAGTTGCAGATAATACGTACTGCTCATTTTTACAAACTGTAAGAAACATTCTCTGTGTGTTTAGCATCCAATCAGATTCCAGGTGTCATTCTGTCATGAAAGTTGCTTTCTACGGATGACAAACTTTTCTTTCTTCTGTTTAACAAATGAAGTGACTAATTGTGTTCAAAAAACACAACAAGCTACATGTGATATGAAAGCATATTTCTGGATCACACAGCTTCTTACTATTCAGGTTCTGGTATACCACAACCATAGCAGGGCACTTGTATTAAGATATGAAAGACAAATATAAGATCCAGGCTGGGTTATGTGAAGCCATTTTTGGAATGAGCAGCAACATTTTGAGGAGCATAGAAAATTACTTTTTAACTAATAGTTATTTTAAGGCATTTTGTTTTTTTTTTTGTCTTTCCAGCTGAACATCACTCAAATGAATTCCATTTTTTCTAAATGTATGCCTGTATGTTATACTCTTATGACAATGAACTCTTTTTCTTTGTAGGAGCTGTCTCCCAGGTTCCAGTGTAAAGGTAAGATTCATTATTCTTATTGCGAAGTGGGCGAAACATTTAGTGTGAACTGTTTAGCCTCCCTTTATTTAGGTACTTATGTCTCGTACACGACAGACCTGTTTAAACAATTGCTTCTTTGTTGAAAAAAGAAAAAATCTTCCTTACTGACCCAGTGCTTAGTGTCATGCAATGCCTTTATTATGGCAAATTGACTGTTAACTTGTGCTGGTTTATAATATATATTTTCTAAGTTGGCAGCAAAGCTGACATGCAGCATTCGGTCCATGTGGTAGCCCTAAGATCTGAGGCTTATGCTGAACGCAGGGCCTCGGCTTCTGCCAAGTTCAGATTTAGGCCACCCTTACCATTCAACCAGCAAATGTCAGAATGTCATGTTTTTACAGTTCAGAATATGTTCAATGGGCTGAAATGTGTTCCTCTAGAAGGATGCAGAGGATGATATGTAGGAGTGTCAGTTTCCTATTAGACAGCTAGCATTTGAAGCTTTTACTGTTATTGACAACGTTGACGGGAGCAGTGGATGGGGAGTATCAGAACTTTTACACTGAAAGCGTAGATATCTTTTATTTATGCTATCCCTTTGTGTCTTCACCCTTGGCAGTTACTATGTTTTCTGGTAATTGATCTTGACATCATGGGGCAATAAATTTATATTTTTATTTTAAGAAAGACCAGGTTATAGTAAAAAAAATCACTTTCTTTACAAAGCAGGGATATAATGGCGGATAACTGGTATTGCTGAGGATGATTTCTCTTGAATGCTACCTTTTGTATTTGTAATCAGAATGTGTTTAAGGTACGATCCCATATATGCAATTAGGAGAATCCTGTATGCTGTGTTTTTGCTGCAGCAGGCTAGCTAATACACTTTTCACAGGGATGAAATAAAAATGTACGAGTTTTACAAAAAAAAAAAAAGTTCAAAGGCTTTAATGAGAAAACAAACTGGGGATAAACCAACAGATTACAGAGCTGAAACCAGTAGGCATATTAGGCTGTAAAGTTCTGTAATATTGGATGATACTGACACTGACCCCAGCATGGAGACAAGATGAGAGACGCACTGAAAGTGGATGGTTCATTGCAGCCCCCAGGTGCTGTGGCCTAGAGACTTATGACCATATCAACCCACAATTCCATAATTAGGCACAGGAATTAATGTCTTCTCTGATCCAACTTTACCTAATGTATACACACACACAAGCTGCATTACAAATTGACACCCCCAACTAGATTGTATTGATTGTAATATTGTAATAGACCTTATACCAATAAAAATATTTATTGATAATAACCTGGGGAAAACCATTACATAACCAGGTGCAAAGAAACTTGATTTTCCCTTTGGAAAAGATGGAGTGTTTTTAGTAGCTTTCTGAACAGGAACTTTTCTAATAGCATTGCTGTTTTATATAGCCAATTATCAATTTCCTTCCTTTGAAGCAAGCATGCAAATAAAACTCATTCCCTAAATCTCACACAGAATACATTTCTATGCTTAAATTCAGACAGTATGGTATCTATGCTGTGACTTTCGCCTCCCATCTACTTCAGCATCAGAGCTGCTGAGCTTAAAGCCAGTCTTTTTTTCCTTGCCTTTTTAAAAGTTTTCTGACTAAAAAATTGTATAATATGCAACAAGAACCACCACATTCTGCTCCCACCCTCTCTGAAAGTTCATACAACTTAGGAAGTGCACCAAACACCCAGCAACCAAGAAGGACTTTCACCTGTTTATAGTAACTTTAGGCAAAGCTATGATGTTGTAAATTGAACAATCGCTTCCATTGGTTGCTAGTTGTTAAGGAGCGCTCCCTGCTAATTTAAATTAGACCGTTGAAACATGGCAAGGGGTATGGGCTTTGTTGGCTAGGAGTGGCACTCGATCAGGCCAGGAACAGGCATGCCCAATATCTATCTATCTATCTAAATCTATCTTTCCCCCCTAAAAATGTCACTTAGTTAAAGCTTGTATCAAAATGCTGTAGTAAAAGCTTGTAAATCTGAACTCCTGTACTTCTGTATCCCCAATATTGAAAATGTTCAATGATAAAGTGCAAATAGGGAAGATTTGGAAGGGTAAGTAGCAAAAGCTTGTCTTCCAGGAGAAGTTGATAGTTAAACCTAGATCTATGAGTTTCAACATGTGGTTTTTACAGAAGCCAGCACCTGCTTATGCTTTCTCACCAACTCTCTTTGAATTGCCCAGGTGTGTGCAAGAAGTTTACTATAAATGTGTTTAGAACAAATGAGAGACTTAAACAGATAAAATGACTTAAAATGTTTTTTTTTTTTTTTTTTTCCCTTAAAGATTCTGCGGTGACACAGGTGTCCCCTACCTTGCAGTACAGTAGCAGCACATAATGGTTTGTGGAATACACAGAGATGCAGGCCATATTGTGCTGCCGCCAAAACTCAAGGCCTGCGTCCCTTTTTGTCTCGGAGTTGCCGCTCATTGAGTATGAAAATGTTAGCGGTGCTTTAGCAGCACGTAAATATTGGAGTTCACAACTCCTTCCAATATTAACAGTGCTGCTAGAGTAATGCTTACAGATATCAATTCAAGGTCTTGAAGAAATGGCTATCGCCAAGATGGTGCCAGTGTTCGGATAAGTCAACTTTATATTACATGTACTACTAACTCTTCATTGTTATTTATCTAATTCTAAGGTTGTGCCGGGTGTAAATAAGCTCATCACATAAAAGGGTCATCAGAACTCTTTATTTTTTAATTCCTATTCTCCTGCATATTCTTAACCAATATGACAAGCTGACGATTGGTTTTAAAATGCTTTGTTCCATATTTTTATAACCGTTTGAAACAAAGAAACATTATCAATAGATTTGTTTTTGTAAGTTTTTACATGTGGGTATGGACATTGTGATTGCTGTCCTCTTGTAAATGCCTTTGTGGAGACATTAGGGGTAAACTTAGATCCTAGTGTCCCAAAGAAAAAATGTGCCCAAAGGGCTTCTACAGTGCCTCTTATCAACTGAAATCTGACGTTTGCAAATCTAGAAATGCTTTGAGCGGAGTTCTCTTCCATGTTTTGCAGTACAGAGGGGAGGTAAGATAGATGATCTCTATGCGCACCGCTCAACATGCTGACATAAGTTTCTGTTCTCCAGGGAAGCCTGGGAAATATGTGGGTGGGGGAACCCCGCACTCCCACAACCAGCTTTATAACTTCGTTCCTACTTTACAAGTCAGATTCGCAGTTTGATGGCAGAAACACTGTCCTTATTATAATCTGGGGCCCAAAAAACTTACTCTGTGTGACCATTTTTGTTTGTCTTCTGTTTCACCTCTTCAGTTGTCTTCCATTATTTTGTGGAATTCTCTGTAGATATTAAATAAAAGAAAAAAGTAAGCAAACATTTGTTTTGTTTCTCTTTTGTGTCTAAACCGCTGGTTGTTGATACCTGAGTTTGTTTTGCAGCAGACATTTAGAAACAATTGAGTTTACATTGTGCTGGTTCACTTGGCATTTAGTCGGATACTTCAACTTAAAAACGTGCAGTTACGTTAATTGGACATTAGATTGTAAGCCGCTTTTACAGACAGCTAGTGACATGGGCTTTGTACAGTGCTGCGTAATATGATGGCGCTATATAAATACTGTGTAATAATATACCTAAAATGGTACCTTTAAGTTCTCTGCACATCAGTTTTTCTCAAAACACAATTTTACTTTTATTGGGTGGCACCAATTCATTAACAATGAGCCTCTGAGGATACAGTCACCTGTATGGAAGATATTGTGACTTTCTGTGCTCTTTAGGAAAGCGGTACACAAATATTTATAACCATTCTGGTCCAGTGACCCAAAAAAGATTGCAGATTAAGTTTTTTAACATCTTTGCTGCATAAATGTTTCAGGTCTGCAACTTAAATTGGAACTTTTTACCTGTATTTGGTCTATGGGTTGACAAAACTGCCAACAGACATCCATAGGTGTCTCTGGGTCATTATTAAAACATCAGGAAACCCTTTTTAGGTTGCTCACATAAATAAATGGGTTATAATCTCTCTCTCTCTCTCCTAACCCATTGGGTTGTTCGTCTGCTACTTGTAAAGTCTTGTTCTGTTCCAATCAAATTGAATTACATCCAAAAACTTTTTAAATTTAATTTCTCACTCAGGTACCTTTAGCTATCACTATACCCTTCAAACCTCAAACAAACTGTTAGTATTTTCTGGTGCTATATTCTGTTGGGTTGATAAAAAGATTCTTGAGGGATCCTGTAATATTGGTTAATAATGATACTCATGGTAACTAGCGCATGTAATTGTACTGT
>NC_092858.1:21620193-21623208 GCF_032062135.1 Pyxicephalus adspersus
ATATAAGAATTTATTAATATATTTTTATTTTATTGTTAATAAAAATTGCAAATAATGTCCAATTTTTTCTGTGGACCACTGGTTGGCGACCGCTGCTTTACAACACAATAAAATCCGGCACCCAGGAATAGATGTGGTCTTAGAAGTGATGTGGATCAAGGAACCACCAGTACAGAGGTGAATAGCAGTTATTTTACCTTTTATTTTTCAAGCCTTTATGATGTAATGCCAATAATAATAATATATACATATATAATGTTGCAATTCCAAAAAGGCAGCCAGTAGTAGGTCACATATAGGAAATCACTGTCAAGGTTGCTTAGTAAAGGCTTTTGGGGCTTGTTATCAGGGTTACAAAAGTTATATAATTCTTACAACTAGATGTGCACACTGTTTTTTGCTGGTCCAGCTTGTTTCGGGAATAATACTATATATTTGACAGATCAGAGTTCCTATTAATGGCGGGCACATATAAGGTTTTTGTGATCCATGAACTCATTTCTTTTTATTTGGCTTGCTTTGTTTCACTTGGATATTGACGTTCTTTTCTTGTTTGTAGGTTTCTGGGATGGTAAGGATTTCTGGTCTTTTCTTCCTCTGGAATGTATAACACTCTACCTTCTCCTCTGCTGACACAGCTCTTGTGCTCACCAAACTAAAACCCTCTCGCAACAAGATGTCCAGCAATAGTCCCAGCACATTGGTTCCATTCAGTAGTTTCCTCTGGTCAGGCTTTATGGATACGTACCTGCAGCAAACCATTAAACAAAGTTTAATAAAAGCAATTATAACTATGTAAAATGCAAGTTTTCCTACACGCAAAACATATATTTATAAAAGGGAAGGTATATGCATATCTCACTTTTATCAGAAGTTTCAACTATGGGATTTACTCTTCATGTTACTGGTATATAGTTCAGCAGTTTCAGGATAGTTGGTTATGATTCGTTTGTGCACCACAATGATGCTCTAGTTTAGAGTCTGTGAACATTTATGCAGTTATATGAAAAGCAGATTCGTGTTTTCTTTGAATACCAGATCTTACACAGATACTTTGATTGGATAACTGAAGTATTCACACAGATTCTTAGTAAATGCTGCAGTATTCTTCAGGCCACTTATCTCGCCATCATCTCTCTTGGCACTGGATTTTGTTGCAGCTTTCTATACCAATGGTCGCCAACCTTTTAGACCTCACGGATCACTAAATCCTTGGGATCTGGATGGCGCGGGAAGATGTGTGGCGCTCAAAGGGGAAGAAACTTCCCCCAGAGTGATGTCATGATGCCAGAACCTGCCCACCCTACAATCGCAGGCTCAGACCTGCTTGCAAACATCCTGGGTGGGAAGTAGCATGGGGCTGTGGACCCAACAAAAGTTGTGTGCATACAAGGGACAGAGTCGCTTGGGGACCACCAGTTGCCGCTGCTCTATACTGTGCTTTAACATCTCTTGCAGCTCTCCCCTCCACGTTCTCAACTACTCACACTCTACCTGCCATTTTTTTTTTTAGTCTTTAGTCCATTTCTGGTCTGCCTAATGCTGCCCTCCTAAGCTCATAATTGGCTTTTCTTTTTTTTTTTTCTTTCCCCTAGTGCAGGGGTCCGCAAAGTTTTAAGGCCACTAGGCCATTTATGGGGTGGGAGGAAGCGCACTAGGCTGGACCTTCCATAATGGCTCCGCCCAACACCAGGAACCCCCGAAGTGAAATCCCTCTCCTCCGTATGCTGTGCGGAGGAGAGGGATTTACCTTCAGGCAGCTTTCCCTGTTTACTACGGCGATAGAAGTATCAATCCCGGCCGCAGTAAAAAGGGGAGCACCTACAAGGGGGCGGCACTGGAGCTCCGGAATTTCAGTGGCTTCGTTAGTCCCTTACGCCCCCTGGCCGATCTCCGGGTTACCGGCCTAAAGCGTTAGGCCAGAACGAACGAACTACTGGCTAGGCCATATCTGGCCGACCCCTGCCCTAGTGCACTGTCAGCCTTTCCTTACCAATTCCTATTTGTTTCCATTATCGGCTACACTCCTTCTTTCCAATAGCCCTGATCAGATTCTGCACTTCCTACCAAACCATATCTTTTGGAATCCACTCCATCAGCTCTGCAAAAAAATAAAACCAAACTTTGATCAAATACCTACCAAGTAATACCCCTGTGATTTACCTAGTTCAGACTTGAAATCTGCTCAGCCTCAATTACCTTTTCATTAACAGATGTATTTCCTTTTGTATGCGGAGGTTAATCTGCCACGTTAGGCTCCGTAGTGTAGAAGTGTGATTGTGCACAAATGTTTCATAGGTTAGATTACTGCTGATATGGCAAAGTAATCAGTGGGTTTAGCATTTACTGCCTAAATCCTGATACCTTGGCAAAAAATCCACATAAAGTCAGCGGTCCTGACATTGCTGTAGTGCAGATGATTATCCTACATTGCTGTGCCAATACTGAATCCACAAATTCGATAAAGTAGCGTATTCTCTCCAAGTCAGTGTCTGGATTAATACTGAACAGCTGCATCTCCAAGTGCTATTCTGTTGGTGTGAATTTTAGTTTCAGGGCCATTGCTACCCCTCCCCAATTTTATGTAGTATTAGGAATGAGATAAATGCCTCTAAAGAGTAAACAATATAAATTTTATATACATTTTTGAGAATTGTTCCTATACACTGTGCATGAAATATGATAAATGATAATACAGAGCTATCAGTTTTTAATTGGATCAGAAAACCATGACTTGTGGAGCAGCGACTGTAGCTTACGAGTCACATTTAATTTTTAATATAGTAGGATTTTCTTATATGTTTTTTTTCTTTTTTAGCATGTTTACTTTATTTATATTTAAAATATTTGTCTTCCCTTGATTTGCCATAATGTGCAAATTACCCAGCCTGTCCCAAAATAACATAAACCCCACAAAAAAAGAATTCAAGCATAATACTTCTTCGTGCACAGAACTATTGGTGTCTTTTTACAATAGCAGTCTTGATCTTGTATAGTACTCAACAAACACCACAT
>NC_092858.1:21625511-21688565 GCF_032062135.1 Pyxicephalus adspersus
TACTATTGCACTGAAAAAAGGAAGAAAAAAAGAACAGGCTGTCCACATCCTTTGTTTATCCCTGGTTTAAAGAGGGGTAACTGATAACTGATATGCAGACTGTTACCCCTAAGATCATAACTGCACCCACTGAGAACAGATTTCAGCAGCCTGGCCTTGCACTAATTTGGGCATCCATGGATATGACGTAAACCAGTGTTATTCAACCAGGGTTCCTCCTGAGGTTGCAACGGGTTTTCCCAATGGTGAGCAATGTAGGAGGCCACTGACCACCACACTTATGTACTGGGAGTTGTGAATATAGTAAGCTTTCCGCATGTTAAAAAATAAGGAAGCCTAACATAACCTGACTCCCATTTGTGTAGCAGTAACAGACATACATAGTCACACATGTGCTGGTAGTTGTGGGCAAGGCACATCCATATATTTTACATTTCACCACCTAATATATGACTGGATAGGATTGAAGCCAGGATATGGTCTCCAGCCAGGGGAAAGGACACCTGTCAGGAGAAATCTGGAGCTACTGTCTGCCTTCTAGAAGTGTTATGTGCCAGGTACTAACTTGCAGCAAGGGAAAGCCGATTCATTTCCATACTCTAGTATACATCCTTTAGGCAGATAAACATGCAAAACATGCAAAATTAAGGCATGTTAAATTGTAAATAAATGATCCAAGCCCTGATAATGAAACAAATTAGGATGCAGATATACCTTAGTTAAAGGAAATGGGGATAAAGATATCCTTCAAAATTGTAACATATTGCAGCTTACCAATTCTTAGATGTGGCTGCATCAGTTTTCAGCCATACAAAAAATACTTGTTGATCCTCCCAACATTGCAATGTCTTTGCCTCTTCTTTTGCACCTAGCTGAAATGTACCAATAACAACAATAAGCAATAGTGTTGCTTTCATTCTGTAAACCCTATGACAATCATGGCTTCCTCCTACCTTAGGATAGAGGTGTGTTTTGGAGTTGAGCTTTAAATGAGAACTCTGATTACCTGTCTGTATTCAGAACAATGAAAACAAGTTTGTGATTGCTCATTATTGGAGACACCGGTATTTTCTTCACAAAGGTCTTCATAAACCGCCCCCATAGTTCTGTTCTCCTGAAGCAAACAGTCTCAGATTAGTTGTTACGGGAACCCGGTGTGTTTTATTGTGTGGTTGTGTACAGTTCCAGGTCTCATTCCTGCACTTAATGCTGTGAATATGATGGGGTGGTAGATAATCCTGAAGGCCGTCCATGAAGGAAACCTATGAGACCAGAGGCTGTGAATAACCATTTACTATTCACCCCAGTCCCAAGTCTGTTATCAGCCTGGACGTTTTTGGCACAGACGCCGTACAGGAATGGTGTTAGCTGCATTCAGTGGATTGGGAAATGTTGGCGTAGGAGCCGTAGTTCAGGTCATAAGATATTATTTACATGTCAAGCTCTGTCTCATGGAAGCACATGTCCGGCTAACAAGCAACCGGGGTCAGGGAAAATGGCAAAGAGTAATACATAGATAAACATATGCTAGGATCATTTTACAGAAATATGTTTCACACAATTGCTTTTACTTTACAGACCATGTGATTCCAGAAAGATTCTGCTGCTAGTTATAGAGAAAGAGGAAAGTAATGGCGGCCCTGAGGTAAAATGCTGTACAGGCCATTCCACACTTGTGGAAACATATACACATGAAGGTTTGTGAATGTGAATATAAATGTGACCAAAACAGCATCTTTTTTTTAAACAAGTCGAGTTGGAAGAAATCCTAGTTGAACAAACTAAACAAAAATTATATTTGGGTTTGTATTAATTGAAAAAAAAAAAGGATCCAATAACATATCTGTTTTTGGCAAAAGTAAGTAAAATCAGTATTTGGTGTTACCCCTTGTGCAGCGATAACTGAACCCATTCCTCCATACAGAACAGCTTCAGCTCGTGGATGCCTGAGTTTCCTCACATGAACTGCTTTCTTTAAGTTTTTCCACAACATTTCAATTGGATTAGGATCAGGACTTTGACTTGGTCATTCCAGAACATTCACTTTATTCTTCTGTAACCATTCTTTGCTAGAATGACTTGTGTGTTTGGGATCGTTTTCTTTTCTGCATTACTCACTGTCTCTTAACCACCCGGCCGTTAAACCCAACCTTGGTTCAGGGTAAAAACACTTGCAAAAAGTGTTAAACCCGAACTTTTCTCAGGTGGTTAAACAAAGGTTATATTGCAATCCGATTGTCATACATTTTTTTTTTTTTTACATGATTGTGTGTTTCAAACTTTTTTTTATATTCATGATATCTACTAGACCCTATTCTGACATATTTCTGTAAGTTACAGGTCTACAATTTAAAAAAAAAAATGTCATGAAAAACAGTGTACCGCTTTTGGTACAGAAATCCAGACATCAGTGTAACGCCCAGGTGGTTAATATTAGGTCACAGACAAATGTCTTGACATTTTCCTTTAGAATTCTCCAGTATAGTTCAGAAATCCTTGTTTCATCCAGCTTTCCAGACTCAGCTAAAGAGGCCAAATCAGAACACTTCCACCACCATGTTTCACAGATGTGATAAGGTTCTTATGCTGGAATGCAGTGTTTCTTTTCCCCAAATATAATGTTCCTTATTTAGGCTTTTATTTTGGCTTCATCAGTCCACAACACATTCCTTTAGGGCTAAAAGTCAGATGGTTTTAGGTGACAAAAAAAATAAATCAGAAAATCCAAAGAGTTTACATACTTTCAGGCACCACTGTGTGTATTACATGGTGTATTTTACATATGTTCTTTTATTAATTACATGGAAAACATGACCGCTGGTTACCAGGCTGCATGCTACATACTAGATTCAGACCCACTCAGCCTCGTCATGAGTGCCTGCCCTGGAATTAGCAGGGTTCAACATGCCAGTTTACTATCCTCACTCCGCCAGTAATAGTGTGTATTTTACAACTTTTACCATCCACTGATGCTGCAATTATTAAGGATTAAGCAATCAAACTGGCTTACCCACTTTGTATTGCTTGTATTGTCTGTCTCCGTGCACTTGTCTCTTGTTTATTCAAGGTTTCCATCCAGATTAAATCTGTCCAGCCTGAGTTACAGAACATATTATTCTGCAGGTTCCAGCAGTGCTTCTCCAAAGTTTTTGTTCTGTATTTCTACTTAGGCCCCTCTTACACCTTTTCCAGTGTATCATACCGTATGCACCTCAATGCAGGTGCATGGCTTTACGATCATTTTCAATTTATATTCAGTTTGGCATGTGGCAATCTTTTGATCTTATTTAATGCATTGTCACCCCTGGTTCCTATTATGACGAGAAAACGTATGTCACGTGGATAATAACATATTTCATGGAAATCACCCCCTCCGATAGCCAGGCATCATCTAACCCAGGGTTCCTCCAGAGGTTGCTGGGGGTTCCTGGAGGAATTTGTGACTCTCAGGTCAGTTTACCAATGATCTCTTTAGCTATCTGTAAGAGTGACATTCTTCCTAATGTCCAGCCTTTCAGTGTCTTCCCACTGACCACCAAACTAAAGTACTATGATCTTTGGATATAGTAATTATAGTCACGGTTCTCTAAAACATGAGTTATTTCAAGGGTTCTCCATGTTAAAACGGTCAAGATCTAACTCTTCTACCTCAACAACCCCATTCACTGTCCCTGGCACACCCATTTTTATTGAATTTCAGGCTTTTTGGTCATGGAAGCTCCACATCGGAGGTGCTGTTTCCAGCAAGAAGTACAGTACCAGGCTGGCTCTTCCCACAAGTCATAACTTGCTGCATTGCAGAGAGAAGCACAGGGCCAAGTGGTGCCTATCACTGTGTCCCACATAATGCATGCGGAGAAATATCAGCAGATTCAGCTGCAGCTTTAATTGTATTCATTATTCGTAATCTTATCATTAACACAGTTTGCTAAGCAGTGCCATGGCTTAAAGTGTAAATATACATCACTGATCCATTCTGCAATGACTCCCAAGAGTTTGGCCACAGAAAAGGAATCTTGGGATATATAGTCCTGGGGGAAGAGGTATCTACACCACCAGTAATGGAGCTCCGGGAAGCTGCCCCTGCAGCAATTTACATTCCTGTTGAAGTCACAAGGTTCAAAGGTAATCAAATCACAACAATGTGACATTTTCTTTAATGGAAAAAAACGACCGTCACCAACAACAACCAATTCCAACTGCAGAGGCGTTCGTTTGCTGTGTGTCAGACGTCTTTTCAGTAGCAGTTCTTGGGGTTGATTGGGGTCAAATCACTTTGTTAGGATTACTCATTTGCTCACTTTCAGACCTAATCATGAGAAATCATATCAGTACATTATCTGTTGTGGTCTCTTCTGTGGAGGTTTCACACTGACTGCACTCAATGTCCATAACTTACTTTCAGTGCTAACACTGCGTCCCTAACATCAGACAGCCACGATTTCCACATGTATGCTTTCTAACAAATATACATTAGCAGTGTTGTTTAGTTACGGCTCTGTATTAAATATTGCAGCATTAAGGGCAGGATCAGACTGACAATCCTGTGCAGCTCCCACCTTACCAGCCGCTCGCATTGCAGCACCATCGTCTGCACTTTTCACAGCTGCCAGCAGTAACGGGTACCAGTACCATTTTTACTTTATTTTAAGGAATGTCTGCCCCTTAAAAAGGCTTATGGCCAAAATGTAAAAATTGTCCTGGCCCATAGGGCGGTATGAAGGTACTACAGCAAAACTGGCTAATGCACTGCTTCCATGTAATGAAATATTTACCTGAACCAGGGTATAAAAGGTTGCTGAATTGCAGGCGCTGCTACCTGTGCTTCTCATTGGGCCTCCTGATCCTCACATCAAGCCCCACCCTCAATGTGCAATGCCAGAGCTTGTACTACTTTAAATGCGCTTACTGAATAGGGGGATCTCTCCTATTCCAAGCTCTCAGATGAGTCAGCCAGGCGGCCTACAATCACCCTCATACTATCCCATCGCTCCAATAAAGAGCTGAAGAAACCAAACTGATCATGCCAGCCAAGCCATTGTCAGAGTGGTGAAGGAGCACCAGTTGCACACCATTATTTATTAATCACTTTTAAAATTAAACCGTCATTGTAAATATGGCAGAAATTCCAGTTTGAAGCCAGCTGGGCCATAGGGTTTCAAAGCTCTGGGTAGCAGTTGGCCAATGGCTCAGCCATCTTGCAGGCAGCTAGAAGGGAAGGTGGGGTTTGCATCAGGTTGGCAAAATCGTTATTGTATTACAACACATTACAAACCTTCTCACTGATACTGCAGCATGATATTGTATATGTGGTTCTGGCAAGCTTGGGGCCTCCTATTCATCATCAAGAAACAGAAATATTCCATTACACCATATGTTATACTTGGCTTACAAACCGCAGCAAATCTTCCGCCGGGCCCAGCAACTTGGAAACATTCTGCTAGAGCTGTTCAGGTAAATGGGAATGTATGGGCTCCTGAAGATATCCATATTAATTTCCCTGATTGTTGTCAGGTGTTGATACATAGAACGTTTTTCCGCACTCCCTTTACCTGCCAACAATTCCAGATTTCCTGGTTCTGTTCCAGAGGTCAGAGGGGCTTCACCTAAAGATGGACAGGTGCATGCAGGGCATATCACAAATGAAGGCTGCACAGGTAAGAGGCAGAGCCAAATCCACATCAGTTTTTCTTATTGGAAGGCTGGCTGGTGTTTAATCTGTATGTGTTTAAAAAAAAAAAAAAAAGTATCTTTTTTTGCTGAATTTTGCTTATTCATGTTTCTGGATCACACTGGGCTGAATGGAAAATTGGACAAAGAATGGCAACAATGCTGCCAAGTTTTATTCAAATGCAGTCCTTTTATAAGATATTGTGAAAATCTGGATGCAGAGTAACATGTGTTAACTCTCCATCTGCCAAGTGTGATTGCTGGGAAAAAAAAAGTTAGAACACCATTGCCTGGCCAGAGACCCCAACCCTTCTCTTCATTACTGCTCGCTTCTAAAAGTTTTTTTTTTAATTTTGGATTAGGTGTGGCAAAGAGCAGAACTTCTGTCGTGTTTTTAGCAGGATCTAAATATAATATTATATATATATATATATATATATATATAAATATAAGTACACTGTGTATACATGTAGTCCCTGAGTTAAGGACATCCGACATACAGACGACTCCTAGATACGAATGGGCTTCCCTGCTCTTTCTCATTAGTGTGCAGGATGGAGGCTTGTTCACATGACTTGCAGAAGAAATCTTGTAACTCCTGACCAAGACAAACTTCAAGCTTCATAAAGTTTTTTCCCCCTTTGCTTTTGCTTTGTTTGTGATTAACTCACAGTGAGGATTTTATACAGTAACTGACACCATGCTGCCTAATAAAATGTAGACAAACATCTGTCCTAATTGCATTTATTAAAATAATGCACCTGTTCCGACTAACATGCAAATGCAACTTAAGAACAAACCTACAGCTTCTCTGTTTAATGTAACCCAGGCACTGCCTGTATATAGTAAGGTGAGGGCCTATTTATATTTATACTACATGTTGTGCTTGTGCATTGTGGTGTGCTGCAGTGCCTTGGCCTGCATATTGTACAGTGTGTTAGTTAGGAGGATGGATGCTTGTAAGTTGGCCCTCACAAAAAAAATTAACATTAGGGCCTATTCATACAGCACAGTCCATATAACACCATGAACCATCATCCACCCATAAACTTGCACAATAAGGTAGGAGGATGGTTCATCTATGGGATGGTTTCATGGGTGGACAGGAAACTCAAATCAAAATGCTAAACCAGTAATTAAAATGGCAAGCATATTACATTAAAAACATTTTTTTTATCATACACAGATTTAGTGATACTTCTGTACAGGGAAAAATAATACACCAAGGATGACCCTATATTTGATTATTGCCATACAAATCACAGGAACAATAAAAGTCTGTATAAAGTCTATTCTGTGTGCTGATCTTATGGTCACAAAAGCTACCTACCTGTCTCTGGAGCTTCCAATATGAAAGTATTATATTGCACGTCCCCTACATTCTTTATATATCAGCAGCAGAGGACAATTCACTCCATTACAAAGCAACATCCAGCCAAGTATCCCTTATTTCTCCAGCCAGAAGGATCCAGGTGTCATGACCTCTTGGACAGTTTCATAAAACCAGCTCTATAGTACAAAGGCAGTTTCAGATCTGCTTCAGGACTGAAAGATTCTGGGCGTCTCCTGGTGGCTGGCAGCTCAGGCCTTTGCACTGCAGTGCTGGTTGACAGCTGACTGCAGTGACTGATACTGCTACCACTCCCTGACGCCCCCATTCATTTGCTATGGGGCTGCCGCAGGTAGCTACATGTAGCATCTCCCCCAAGGCAGATGTTCCCGGGCAGGAGGGAGCTGTACCCACACAGTAACTTCACTGCCAGCTAGATCATAGCTTGAACTTGTAGGGTCTGACAATTGTTATGAACAAAGTTAGATATTAAAACAAAAAGGATATAAATTCTCTAACTTATAAAAATGCTGGAATTTCAAAGTCACTTGAATGTTTTTCTTAAATATAATGATTTCTGTACTTTTACAGAATGACAAATGGTTCCCCAATGCTCTCATGTGCGTCACCTTGCCACATGATTCCCCAGTAAAGACTAGAGGATTTTTTTACAGGTTTGTGTCACCGTTGTCATATGGAAACTGTCCTGAGAAATTATGCTGCAGCGAGTTCATATAGACAGGAAGAAGATGGGGATGGGGTGGAAGAAATAAGCAGCACTGAGATGCAAGGTGAAAGTCACCATGGCCGTAGTTTATTAAATACGGTACTTTCACACACAAAAAAAATTCACTTTCCTAACTTAGTGAAAAGCCCTCAATTCATTCACAAACTGAGTCGCACGCCATCTTGGCCTTCCTCTTCTTTCTATCTAGCACCTCCATATTCTTTCTTCAGGGTTCTTCACGTATCCAAACTCATACTGCGTACACGCAAGATCTGGTCATGTGACCTCCTCCAAATGCTGACCTCACTGCGCATGCGTGACATCAATCATTTTTTCTATAATAGGAAAGCTCCTTTAAGAAGCATTGCTCATTCTCGGACATGCGTAGAAGCAGCAGCCCACAGCCACATACGTCACATATCCCAGGAGGCTGCAGGGTTTTTTCTGGAGCAGTTGTAAAGGCGGAAGGTGGGGGATCTCCCTAAAAAATGCATTTTTCCATTATATACGAGGGACAGCCACCCTTCTATTTAATGTTAGAAATGTGATGATAGATCCAATTTAAAGTCTACTTTAGATCAATGTTTTCCCTTAATGTATGTGTGTGAAACATTATGTATCACACATTTAATTTAAATGATGTACAGTGCGCCTACATTCGTCCATGACCCATTTTGGTGCATTCACAGGCCTTGTAATATATCACAACACACAAATTTTCATAGACAAGTCCACAAGACCAAGACAATCACAATGCTAACATACTGAAACATTTATCACACTATCACTATCCAAATATCATATCATCAAAATATCATCAATACCATAATCACAAACAGAAAATCATAAAAGGATAACTTAAATTAGGTACTGAATTTGTGCTAAAGAAGTATTAAACACAAATTTGTATTATTTACTATATAACACATTTTTTCATTCGCAAATTAAGTTCTCAATATTTACCAAAATTGTTCAATGAGATGTGGTAGCCTAAGAAAGTGCTGCCCTCTAGTGTGCTACAGTAGCCAATACAGCAGATTAGGCTGACAGCAGATCCCTGTGTTGTGCTGCTGGCAGGGCAAGTCAATATCAGTTACTGCAACTTCACTCAAATCTTAATTTTACTGGTAGCCAGGCCCCTTTTCCAGGAGAGGTGATAGGCCACTACTGTAGTTAAACTTACCTGTTTCATGTCTTCTAAGCAATGAGCTGCCCCTGTGTAATACATTATTAGCATACCCATTACTAAAATGAATGGACCCCCATGTGCATGCCCTGGAATGATGTTATTCTGGCCTGAAAAATCAAGAACCCAGACAGACATGGCAAATATGTTGAAGACTGCAAAGGAAAAAAAAAGGGGGGGGGGTAGTTTCACTTTGAGTATGAATCTTATTGGGTGTGCAGGCCTTCAATAACATTTAGGTAGTGCTGGACCTCATTGAAAGCCTTCTGAAGCCTGATGTTGGTGGTAAATGTCCCCCATGGGGGTAAGGAATAGAATAAAATTTATTATTATAAGTTATTATTACTGTATTATTCTAACCCTGGCAGGGCAGTGACTATCACTCCCATGTCTCGATGTCCCTGGAATAGAAAGTGAGACGAAATCTCTCAAGGTAATGAAAATGAACAGTGGTAATCTTTTACAACTTGGCCCATTTGAGGGTGACCTGGGTAAAAGTGGGAAGGTCTATGGCAGGACATCTGTTCATTTTTTGTCCAGAGAAATAAAGTTTTGCTGGGAAGGAACGCTGTGATCCTCACTGTGCAGCCTTCATCTTTTAGGAACAAGCAGTAAAAACTCAAAACTCCCAAAACTATTAAAAAAAGTAAAGGACTTTTCTCAGCCACTCAGCACTAGAGGTGAATTGGAACAAGTCTCCCCATTCAAGACTAGTGCTAAATGGCTGAGGAAAAGGAATTAACATTAGTTAACCCGGAAACTACACTTATCCGTAATCTGCCGATCCCCGTCGGTGCCGGATAATCGAGGTTCTACTGTACAAAACTAGATTTAACTACGGGACGTTTGGTCTGCACGACAAAGCGCTCATCGAACATGGTAGGTGACTTAGGCCTTAGATTGTACTTTTTATACTCCATTCACCTCTACTGTTCCTTTTGGGGTAACTGGTGATCTAATGTTGGGCCTCAGGTACCATCTTAAGGGCACCCCAAAGGTTCTGAGGCATCTTCAGCCCTTCCCCGTCCCCACAGTTCTTGTCATAATGACACATCAGTATAACAGTTGGCCCGCTGCTTCATTTATTCAGCTTGAAGAGGGAGGATGAGGAATGGCGATGAGGGAATAATCTCTAATCTAGGCATAGTTGAGAAATACAATAAAACCGTGTGAAACATCCCATACACATCTATCACATGGCAATGTTTAAAATGTATTTTCTTTTATTAACTATCTATTATCATTTCTCTATTTTCATGTAAACTTCCAAAATGAATAAGCAGATCTTGGAAGAAAAAGATCCACTCAAAGGGCAGAGTCAGAAGTTCCCACACGATTAGAGGGGAATATATATAGAGCGGGCTCAGCTAGTGAAAGATTTATGGTGTGTAGAAGATGTGGCTTGTGCTCTCTGATAATTCACAAATAATCACTTCCATCCTTCTTTACCAATTTTCCTCATTAAGATAACAAGTGGAGAGCTAGTAATTACCCCGGTGCTGACTAAAGCACTTCTGGAGCCAGTTTCTGCCATGCCCAATGGGTTCCTTCCCTCCTTTCCCCTCTGTGTAGCAGCAATCATAGTTAATGGGTTTAACCCACTCGGGGCCCTGCCATTCCTCCTGCACATCTCTGGCACTGAGAAGGCCGGTCATTTCTTTTCTAGTTCTAGAGATAATGTGCTCACTTTATGTAAAGAAAAACGTACTTATCCCTGTTCCTGTCATCTTCTTTCTTTACTTCCTGAAGACAATCTTTGGCCATCTTGATTGGCCGTGCCGGGATGATGTCCTTTCTGCAATATCCACCTACCTGAGTTGCAAAAGTTCCACTTGAACTCCATTATGAGTCTTGGCTGGGGCACCATCGGCATGAAGTTTGTAGGTTATCATCATGTTCATGTGGGTCTCATTTGGGTAATTAGGTGTTCTTCCACATCCCAATACATACTGGTAGGTTACCTGGCCAAAAGAGGGAGAGAAAAACAGCACAAGGAGCCAATTGGTTTCACTGCAGCAGAAGGAACATGCTGATACGAGTAGAATAACAGAAAGTCTGCTGTTTTTGTTATACTGTCCATTAAGAGCATGGTGGTGGAAAGTAAAGCTACGTACACACGTCAGATTTTTATCGCCCGATAATCGGCATCAGCCAATTATCGGGCGAAAATCTGTATGTACAGCACCGTTCATGCATCGCGCAGTCCCTTGTCGTTGGAAAGGATCGTGAAAGATCCTTTCCAACGACAAAAATTGGCAGTGTGTACGCAGCTTAAGACTAAATGTTCCTGAACTGCAGCACAGAAAAATCAGGTCTCCTGACCAAACAGGGTTGTACAATGTCGTGGAGCTGTGTATATCTTGGAACTGGATGGACATATACACAAATCATATTTCTGGTAAATCCACATCCAAATATGTTTTTTATTGAAACATTTAGAGGTTTGCCTAGAGTTCTGTTTTAGGGCCTGTTTATATCATTCATAATATTCACTTCATCACCTATCATACCTATTTTACATTGTTTTACATCTACCTCCCCCCGTCCTATAGCAGCCTTCAGTACTTGGAGTTTGTGGGAATCGGGCCCATTTAGCTGAAAGTACATTTATAGGATCAGGAACTGATGTTGGAGGAGAACCTCGGCACACAGAGTTCCCATTAATCCCAGAGGTGTTCATTAGGTTGAGGTCGGGGCTCTGTGTAGGCCTTAAATTCCTCCACACCAAGCTCTCCAGACCATGTCTTTAGGAAGCTGGCTTGGTGCACAGATGTGCAGTCATGATATAACAGAAAAGAATATTCTCAAACACCATACTTTTGGAAATAGGTACAGTTGTGTAAAAGTTTATTTGTAGTATGTAGTGTATTTGTAGGTTGTAGCATTAATGTTATTCTTCATCAGAAACACTTTGCACTGTGGTACTCCACATACTGGCTGATTTTTAAGGTAGTAGTGTTATGGAGTTCTTTGTGCTTAAAGTAGCTGAGAGAACTTTTTAATAGGAAGTGAGGTCGGTCAGATTACTTTGACTGGTCATGTTTAGTTCTATACTTCTTGTTGCCCAAGGCAAACATTGAGAAGGGGTAGTTACCCACTTTAACAGACCCCAAAAACAAATGACCAGTGCAGACCCCCAGTACAAACTTCAGTGCAAATTCCCAGTGACAGTCCTCAGTACAAACCTCCTGTCCAGACCCCAATACAGACCTCAGTGCAGACCCCCTCCAGTACAGACTCCCCCATCCTCCCAGTAAAGATTTACACCCAACCTGGGTTTACCTGCTGGGCAGATTACTTGCTGCTCTTTCCCTCTGACTTCTTCATCCAGCTGCTGGAATTTTGCCGAGTCTGTAGGGCAGGCGATCACTACACCAATAAACTCTGTATAGGAAGATGAGTGAAGAAACAATTGTTTGCTTTTTTTTTTATAAGCACAAATGATAATTGATACAGGATAGGTATGCGAATAGGAAATTATGAATTGCTATATTTATTACAACCCCTCCTGGATCCTTCCACCCTAGCGCATTTCACCCAACACTTGGGATTAGGCAGAGATTATATTTGATCTCTGATTTTTTATTTCTTCTTCATGGGTTTAGTTAGAATTGTTCAGATTTATAGCAGGCTTACATGAACTGTTCCTGATCATCTCTCTCAATGAAAAGAGGTTCATGCTATTGGGATTTGCATATTTCAAAAGGAAAATAAATAGACTACCATTGCGCCAATCCTTCTGAAAATAATAATTGCTTGGCTTTCCCTGGTTTTGTTATTCTGATCTGGAAAAGGTGTGTAGTTATAATCCAGAGCTGTGGAACTGCTAGAACAGTGTTGGATGATTACCAGAGCAATATTACCTTGTCGGCGCCCTCAGGAGCAGTATAGTCATCGTGGCAATGATAAAAGTGACATATTCCATGGCACAGAAACTTGTCATGGTGGTATAATAATGGCATATTATGAGAGCTGTGCTATAATAAATTAGTTAGGTGCCAAGTTGCAGAGGAATGCCATTTAACCAGTAGGGTGTCATTATTTGATCTAGGGGGTGTTATAATATCCAAAGTCAGAATATCACACTGCCCAAAATAAATGAAAACAATGTGTTTTTTTCCATGAAATGTGGAATGATGCATGGATGCATCACTGTACATCTATGCTAAAATCAGCAGTGGGACTTCTTGGATTCTCTGTTGATCTTTTCCAGGATACATTTTCTTGTATATAATAATCCAACTTTACAGCAGTACAAAATATTTGAAAAAATTGGCATTGATATCCTTAGTTTCTTTATTTATCTAAGGCAACAGCTGCTATACAAAGTGAACAGTAGATGGCAGCAGAGTACATACCTACACAAAATAAACTCAAATCCAATGTAGTTCTGAAAACACAAAAGTAGTCAGTGGGGGGAATGTTAAACTATAGCAAAAGCCAAAGAGACAAATAAAATATGGTAATGCCTACAGGAATAAATAGACAATGAAACTTTCCAAGGGCAATAGTTAAAAATATGGCAAGGGTATTTGAGACAAGGACAGTGGTGGATGAACTGGAGGACACAAGCCAATGTTGAATTTCCCACTGAACCAGTAGGATACAACAGAGAATATCATTGTAAATTTTGCTCCAGCATATGGAGATACATAGATGTTGCTGTCTTGAGAGATGCTACTGTTTATGCCCAGAAAACAGGGAGTGGAAGAAGCACATCTGCTAGAAAAAATTAAACTTTACAATTCTGGAAGCCTAACATTGGACTCCATACAACCAGTCCATAGGTGTGATGGCTGCATTTGTTTTCTTATTATAAGTTGTCTTTATATTTCACCTGATAATCTGGTTACCACACTTGTTGTCCTGGGTGACCACATTCACCCATTGTCTTGTATCTATGGAAGAAGCTATGGTTGTTTAAAGAGAGTTTTCCCAGTCTAAAGAAATCTACAAAGCTGGATTCGAAAAAGAGAAAAAAAGGAAAGACAGGCTTTTGTAGGGCAAAACTTTTTAAATAAAAAATGACATTTTATTTAAATATTTATTTAAATAATAAGACAGAGTCCTCCTGGGCTAGACCTAGGCTAACACGGGTTCACCGATCATAAAGTAATCAGAGCATAGTAGAAAAACTTTTCGCCCCGCAGTGCTTCCTTGGGATTGGGAGACTTGATAAGATTGCTGAAACTTTTGTCGGCTAATGCTCAGGAATACAATAAGGATACACACAAATAGAAGTTTTGACGTTTTCAGTCTCCAGCTGTAGTTGCAGGAGAGGACAGTTTGATACCCGGTGGTGTTTCAGACCAGGTGATTATTTGTGATTATTCAAAGATCCTGAAAGAATAGAATGATCAAGAATGTTCACTTAACCAAACAGGAATAAGTTGTTGCAGTACAATCTGTAATTTGTATATTGCAACATGTAGTAAATTCTTCTAGTACTTCTACCGTGTTTCCCCGATTATAAGGCACTCTCTTATATTTTTTGAAATGCCAAAATATGCCCTGGGTCTTATTTTCAGGGGATGTCTTATTTTTCCATGAAGAAGACTACAGTACACATTTATTGTTGAAAGTCACTCATGATCACTCATGTTCCATTGATTGTCCCCTTCTGATCACTCTATGCCAATGATTGTCCCCTTCTGATCACTCTATTCCATTGACTCCATTGTCCCCTTCTGATCACTTACCCGTAATTAAGTGCAGGGATCTCCGTTAGGGCAGGGATCAGCAGCTTGCTTCCTTGTTCAGAATCGTGTGCAGGCTGTTTACTTTCAGTTTGGCTCAGGAATAGACACGCCCTGCAGCCAGCATCAGAGACACACACGCTGCAGCCAGCATCAGAGACACACACGCTGCAGCCAGCATCAGAGACACACACGCTGCAGCCAGCATAAAGGACACACACGCAAGATCAGATATCTGGAGCTGTCTTATAAATGGGTGAGTGTCTTATTTTAATTATTTTTTTAAAAATCGGGGGTGGCTTACTTAATGGGGATGTCCTGAAATCGGGGAAACACGGTAGTAACCAACCCCTTAATAAAATAATGGGTTAATGTTGCTGAAATTGTGGAAGATAAATGGAATGGATGCGTACCATTGTTGGTTGAAAATTATTGGTATAGTGGCGTGGGCGGATCGGTGGCAGCCGTCCAAAAGGACTTTCTAATCCGCCCATGGTTTTCTACCCAGGCTTGGGATCAGGAAATGTAAGTAAGGAGCATTCTTCAAACTGTCCACCAATGTAAAGAGGGCATTTGTTCAATTGGATAACCAAAGTAAGAAGATACATTCATCCTACCCACTGACCCACCTACCCAATGTAAGGGTCCCTTTTCTCCCTGACCCTTCCTCCCAATGATTACTAATCTAAAGGGGCCCTTCTCTACCGACCACTGATGTAATGGAACACTTCACTATTCTTGTTTTCTGGCTAATAATAATAACTTGTTTCACTTCATTATTACTGAATTTTTTTTCTCCATGTTCTATTTACACTGTTGTACCCTAAGCTATAGCAAAGTATTTACTAAAGGTTTTTCAAAACATAAATGATTGGTTGGAATGCACTAATAAACAAAAATGGACAAAACACTAAAATGAGTGGGCCTGTTGTCTTTGTTGTAAATAAGCAATACATAAAATAATACATTATCCCTGCTCGGAAAGGCTGCATTACAGGACACCAGTCAGCAGCTTAGAAAATTTATGACCATCTCTTCAGTAATAAATTTCATAAATAAAATTGTGAGGGTCGTGGCCTGATCATAATTGTAAACATTCATTTCTGAAGTGCTCTTGCCTCTTTGTTAAATTCACTCGCTGGTCATCCGATTCATCCTTCCTAGCCATGACTATATAAAGGCGAGAGAGCATATCCAATACTGCAGTCAGTACACTGGGGTTCTATGTTCCATCCATAGCTGACATTGCCAGGCACAGGCTGTGACAATATGGCACCAGTGGCAGCATTCCTGAGGCAGATTCTGTCATCCTACCATGTCTCGCCAGGACAGGATCTGCAGAATGTGGAGGAGCAGACATCTTTTATGATCAAAGCCAGTCTGATAAAGATGTCTCCCAACAACACTACAGGATTCCATAGACCCTGTAATGTGCAAAGGAGGGCTCAGAATGTTCCCAAACTTCTTTTAGGCGACACAGGGTTGAGCCCAGCAAACTTTTATATTTCAGCAATTATTACTATGCCTCTTTTGGCACAGATGACGGTAGTTACTCCTTCCTCTATTCTTCCATAGGCACCTGAACATATGGCCATTTCTGGGGATCCTGATTTAGGAGCCTTAATATGGGCCTTGTCCCAAATCTGACCTAGAGGCCTTGATTGAGGGCTGGAAGCCTCTCATCAGGTGACTGTACTAGAGGTTACACAGGACATTAGGGATGCTGATAAAGCTGATGGTATAGCAGTGGATACGTCTGTGCTGACACAAAGTTTTGCAATTAAAAAATGGACAGATACTTTCATGTTTAACAGTTGGTTTCCTATTATCCATGGGTTGCTTTCATGGATTCTAAATGCAGCAAAAGCATGTATCCCTGCGCTGTGAAAACAATCCTCCTCATCCCCCATATCCCAATGGTTTACACGGATCAATGAGATCATTTCTATGGAGGATCTGATCCCATCACATGACGGGAGATCGGATAAGTTTCGTAAGACATGGTTCAATTAGATACAATATACCTCTTCACAAGCTTATTCTTCGGTTAGTTGTGCGAGGCTGACAGTGCTGATGATAATAGTTCACAAGCAGGTGGTCAGATTGTTATTGAACACATCTAAGTAACACATTATTATGCCTATACTAAGTCTGGGTGTTAATGCCATTTTCCCGATCTTGGTAAGGTTTTCCTCCCCCCCGCCCCCTTTTAGTACACTGCACAAAAATGATTTTGCTACTGGCAATAACACATGTGATTTACATGATATCGAGTGTGCTGATTCCAAATCTGAATTCTGAAATTGCCTATCATGTACAGATTTTAAGTTATAGGCGTGCTATAGCAAATGGTCGGTAATTGGGTAATGTGTATTTACATGGGAACAATATAACAGTTGTAGCTACCATCATGCCTGCTGCCGCCTTAGCTGAATCACGCCCCCCTGGTGGCATGCATGTTCCAGTAGCGGCTGGGCAAGTCACTGAGCTGAGGTCAGAAACAGGGCAAGATGGACCAAGGGCTTTTCTCTAGTGCGACACCATCTTATTGTATAGTACAGCTAGGCCATAGTGAGTCTGTTTTGAGCTAAAGATGAGTAGGCGCAGCTGTGTTAAACTGGACAATTTTTGCTACATTTGTGGCAATTATACCCCGTGTGATCAACGCAAGATCCTAACCAAGAGGGTGCGATTTGCTTACATGTATTACTTTGGATGTGAAATTGGAGATCAGGATGAAACCTGGGCACCCCATAACTGCTGCCAGGAGTGTTACGTTGGCCTAACACAATGGTTGACTGGGAAAAGGAATAAATTGCCTTTTGCTGTGCCTATGGTTTGGCGTGAACCAAAAGACCATCAGTCAGACCGTTACTTCTGTATGAATAAAATTGCTTCATTTTCAAAGAAGACCAAGCCAAAAATCATCCATCCTGATTGTGAATCTGCTCTGAAGCCAGTGCCACATGATGCAGAGAATCCAGTGCCAGTCCCCCCTACATCTATTGTTACTGACAGTGACATGTCGGATGAGGAACAGGAGGATGATGTCGATGTTAATGAATGTCATGAACCCCAATTTGAAGCGGGTAAGCCACATTTTTTAAGCCAATCAGATTTAGATGATCTAGTAAGTGACCTGTCTTTGTCAAAAGAGAAGTCTGAACTGTTAGCCTCCAGAGTAAAAAAGTGGAATTTGCTACAAAAAGGAACAACAATTTCACACTTTTGTGATCGTCACACAAATTTTGCAGGTTATTACAAGCTGGAAAACGACATTTGCTTCTGTACCGATGTGAGTGGTCTGATGATGGAGTTAGGTTGCGAATACATACCAGAGCAGTGGAGATTGTTCATAGACTCAAGCAAAGCAAGTTTGAAAGCTTTATTGCTGCATAAAGGTAAAGAAAAACCTTCTGTTCCTCTTGCTCATGCCGAGGGAATGAAGGAGACATATGAATCCATGGAGGTCATTTTGAAATTGATTATTCAGAACACAAGTGGAACGTTTGTGGTGACCTGAAGGTGCTGGCACTCCTTGGCCTGCAATTGGGATATACAAAATACATATTCTGTCTGGAACAGTCGTGATGACCGCAACCATTACAAAATGAAAGAATGGCCAACCAAGCCTGAACACACAGTTGGCCAGTACAACGTGAAACATAAATCACTCAATGATCCACAGAAAGTTTACCTTCCGCCACTTCATATTAAACTTGGAATAATGAAAGACTTTGTTGTTGCAATGGGTCGTGATGGTATGGGTTTTCAGTATCTGAAGGACAAGTTTGGAAAAGTTATACCAGATGCAAACTGAAAGCAGGCATTTTTGTTGGTCCCCAAATCTGCAATCTGATGCATGATACCACATTCAGAGACAAACTCAACACACTTGAACTTGCTGCTAGAGATTCATTTGTGCTAGTTGCGGTCTGATGATGGAGTTAAGTTGCGAATACATACCAGAGCAGTGGAGATTGTTCATAGACTCAAGCAAAGCAAGTTTGAAAGCTTTATTGCTGCATAAAGGTAAAGAAAAACCTTCTGTTCCTCTTGCTCATGCCGAGGGAATGAAAGAGACATATGAATCCATGGAGGTCATTTTGAAATTGATTATTCAGAACACAAGTGGAACGTTTGTGGTGACCTGAAGGTGCTGGCACTCCTTGGCCTGCAATTGGGATATACAAAATACATGTTCTGTCTGGAACAGTCGTGATGACCGCAACCATTACAAAATGAAAGAATGGCCAACCAAACCTGAACACACTGTTGGCCAGTACAACGTGAAACATAAATCACTCAATGATCCACAGAAAGTTTACCTTCCGCCACTTCATATTAAACTTGGAATAATGAAAGACTTTGTTGTTGCAATGGGTCGTGATGGTATGGGTTTTCAGTATCTGAAGGACAAGTTTGGAAAAGTTATACCAGATGCAAACTGAAAGCAGGCATTTTTGTTGGTCCCCAAATCTGCAATCTGATGCATGATACCACATTCAGAGACAAACTCAACACACTTGAACTTGCTGCTAGAGATTCATTTGTGCTAGTTGCACAAAACTTTCTGGGCAACCAGCGAGCTGCAAACCATGCTGAACTCATGAACAACATGCTAACAGCATACCATCACTTTGGCTGCCAAATGTCACTTAAAATACGTTACTTACATCCCCATCTGAACTTCTTCCCACAAAATTTGGGTGATGTGAGTGATGAACAAGGGCAGAGGTTCCACCGGGACATTTCTGCTATGGAAACAAGACATCAAAGCCAGTGCAACCCCAACATGATGGGCGACTACTGCTGGTTTCTGCAACGGGGGACAGCGTAGAGCCACAAACGCAAAAGCAAGTGCCTGAAACACTTCTGAAGTGTACATGTGTGTTGAACAAGGTGAATCATGTGTAATTGTATATGTTATTGCAACATAAAACTAGGTTTTTGTAAAACTACATTCCATGGTCATGGAACTATGAGGCAAAAGTTAGTATTGTATAGAGATTACATAGTAACTGCGGAACAAGCCAATGTAGCTAATCGAGGCTATACACATAACTAACTTAAGATCCTGACGTACTAGGCAGAATCGGACTCAGACTCAGCGCACTAGATTTAGTATGGGACACATGGATTAGACCAAGTAGCAGACAATATTTATTTTGTTTGTGATGCAGTGTATTTATTTATGATATGTCCCTCAATGACCAGTCGTTAAACTGATTGCTTGTGCAAAAAATGTTTATTTTTCAACACTATATATTTGTATGACTCTTTTGTATTGTCTATTTGACTGATTACTGAATAAAAAATAAAAAACAAAATAGAGCATCAGTTTCAAAGTGTACCAACTATATGAAAAATAAAAACCAGAACTAATAAAGTTTGGCATTTAAATCCTATTATTTTCATGTTCTAACAAGACAAAATGTCTTGGAGATGGGCTGTGAATATCTTTTGTGACTCGCTTGTGTGCTCGATATATTTTCTTTTTCTCAAAGTGAGGGGGGCCCAGCAGCGTGAATAGCTTTACAGGCACAGTGGCAGTTGTGGCCAGGTGGAGGTATCAGTGGGGCTCACCTGGGTTCTCTTCCAGCCCTCTGGTGGGCCAATGCAACCCTGGAAGCAGAATGTATGAATACATCTACACGGTTCCGGTGAATGCGAGTTGGGGAAATCTTCCTATTCTTCTGTGAGGTCCTGTACAGCTATAAATTATAATTATAATGAATTAAGTTGTAATTTCTACAGAATGAATTAAAAGATACATAAAAGAAGCAACACACAAGTGATCAGTAACCGTGCCTTTAATATTTTGTAAATAGAATAAGTACAAACGTAAAGAATTAGAAACAGATGATATACATTTATTTCATACACACAATAGTTTAAATATGCAAATAATTATTGTTAGGTTTCATCCCTTTTCTAAGGCGTAGAAGGTAAATCTGTATGCAGTACAGACAGCTCACATTCACTTAGAGGGTAGAAATTGCCAACAGTCAGAAGGCTGCTCTTAAAGTGCACCTGTCACCTATGTGCAGATGAACGAGACCATTTACCTGGCTAAATCCATATTTCTGGCTTTGGATTTTATAAATGTGTGACAATATATATATGAGAATTTAAAGCAGTTTGCAGCATACAAAATATATTTTATGCTACAAAGTAATATTTGCTGACAACTGCTACATCTGTAGAGCATCTACTGCTTTCTCTGTGTGTATATATCTCAATCACACCATTTAACAACTTGTCTTGGGTAAATATTTATCTATATACCTAGCCATGTTATGTGTCCTTACCCATCCCTACAATTTTTTTCTTCATGACTGACTGACACACACATTGGATGGAAACATAAGATTAGTTCATAACAGCACAGCTTACTTTTTCCATGCCAACATTGCTCATGACATTTTAAGTACTCATCATTCCTTCTTTTTTTTTTAAGTGAAAAGTCCACATTTGCTAAACAATGTATATAAAATTACAACACAAGCTGCTTTGTAATTGAGTATTATGAAAAAGGACCTTTCCATTTAACAGCGATATTCTAAATCTGCCCAATAAAAAATCATTCAATGGCAATATTTGGGCCAGCAGGAAGTGAAACGAAGAGGTGTGAGGGTATTCTAGAATTCTTGGGAAAAATAGTAATTTTCGTGGTGGAGCAGTTCTACTTTTGTTTAGAGGATTAAGGATTCAAGACAATCCATATAAACTAAAATATTTTTTAAAGAGGTGATTTTTGAAAACCAGATCCAGGAGGCATGAATGTGCCACTGAATATGTCAATACAATTACTGGGATGAGCAGTAACACTGCCATGACCCCGATCAATGTGGTTTTATTTCTTGGCTGGAGGCAAATGCATAGACAAGTTTTTTTTTTGTTTTGTTTTTCCAGCAATGTCTGGAAAATGTTAAAGCTGAACCCCAGCCTTGTTTTATTGTTCATAAAACAATATAGTGGCTCGTCTGATCTGGGACAATGTCTTTCACTGCAAAAAACCTACAGTGAAAGACTAATGGATATTCCAGTAAAACAAAAATAAGTCCTGCCTCATTACCATACATGCATTATATTTGGGCTCTCCATTGCACACCTTATACAGCTATATGCTGCTTTTTTGGCAAGTCCAGCCAGCATCAAGTGTCGGCATTACAGAGCAGTCTGCATGCGAATGCAATCTCTCCTTTACGTCAGCTTGTCTTCCCTGTGTGCTATGGGTCTTTACAAGGATCCAAGGAGCAGGCCTAAGCATGGCCCACATTCATGCATACTAGTCCTTATACTGGCACCATGGGAAGCATAGTGACAGCTCCCTAATTGACTGTTCCCATCCAAACAGGTCTGTCCATGGGCCCAGAAGTATCCCAAATGCTGAGTGGCCAATTAACAGATTGCTCATTGAACATTTTACTAATGTAACCGCTAACTAACTACAGCCAGTTGTTAGTTAGCGGTTACACACAACGCAGATCTGCAAAAGACACTAAACTGTACCAGCTATTTCAGAAATAGACATTCTGACTGGTTGCTGTAGGTTAGGTTTGCTTTTCTAATTGGTTATCCCAATGTTTGCTCTATGCAAAGCTTTTTATACTTCAAATAGAATGTGAAGGTGTAGAACCACTGTTTAGTTTTTGTTGCCAATTTTCTCATGCTTCCTACATAGAGGACAGAGTTATAGTAAAACATTACAATGGGGACAAAGTCCCCACGCTTCTTTCTTATCAGGGTAGGGGAAGGTTAGACTCTCCATGAGTTTTTCATTGAGGTGACTTTTGGTTCAATAGAGAAGTGATGGGTCATCTTCTTGGTGGAAGCCCAGCACTATGTGCATGTTGAGTAGTTATCTTAAAGATTAGTTTCAAAATCCAATGTTTCAGGAGTGGCCTTTTTCAATATTTGGGTAAATACTCACACAACATTTACAGTGCTGGTGATTAGCGTGCTAATCTTTCTTCATTCAACTATAGCCAATTAGCTATTTCATGAACATGGCTTCTGAGGTATTAACATGTTAACATCTCCTCAGTAGATTAACACACAACATTTGAGACTTAATGTGGACTTAAACTAAAAATTCAAGGTCTGTATTTTCTGGAATAGAGACTTACCTGCCTCTTTTCTAGATTATGTATTCCATCCTGTAACTGCTCTATACTGCATAAACTGCTCCTGAACTGCATGTGAAATTCTACCTTGCAAAGAAAAGAGGTAAAATAAAAAGTGCTGCATTGCATGATTTAATCAGCTCCTAGTTTCAAATTAACATTGCACTCAACAGTTTTTCTGTAAAAGAAATCTGCACTGAGGGGATTACAGTAAAGTAAAATTAAATAAAAAAAAAAGCAGGCATGCACTTTACTGCATAGGAGGTTTGTGGTATTGTAGGAACAATGCCTTGTTTCTTCTACAATAACACAAACCTTCCTGCTGACAATCTTTTCTAGAATATAAACTGAGCTACAATGTGTAGTACATATTTGGCATGACAGGCCATGGTGTCAGGACAAATATATAAAAAAAAAAGGCCCTACACATTACATTATTCTGACCAGT
Source organism: Pyxicephalus adspersus (assembly GCF_032062135.1). Lineage (NCBI taxonomy): Eukaryota > Metazoa > Chordata > Amphibia > Anura > Pyxicephalidae > Pyxicephalus > Pyxicephalus adspersus. The sequence continues at coordinate 21,648,698 of NC_092858.1, forward strand.
CCAATCACAATGGGCAGAAGAATCCACACCTCACAAAATTTTGGTGCAGTCGATTGAGAAAGAGCACACTGACTCTGCTTAAAAAAAAAAAAAAAGTAAAACGAAATCAGCTGCAGTGAGGCTTTAACTTCAAACAAACCATTTACACCAGCACATTAAATATATTCACTTTATATAGACCAAAATTTGAGGTGACTTTCATAAAAAAGTGACATTCAAAACAAAATCAGTGGTGCTTTCTACAGCAACCTACCAGGACTACTGGCAAATATTTCCCCTTTCAACCTAATTTTAAAGTTGGAGTCCACTGCTGTGTATTTAAGGAAATGCAGACAGAATAAAACTGTGCCGATAGGCACAAAAACCTGCCTAAAATAAGCCTTAGGAAAAAAGCAGACATCAATCTAGCCGCTATTGGCAACCCCTTCATTTCTTTTCAGTGGAGAATAACCTTCATCAATGTACCTATGTAAAAATGCTATCACAGTCTGTTAATATGTGCTGCCCATACCCCAGGAATAACACGTGAACACATCTTATTATTTACTTACTCACGATCATAGAGGGACCAGGGAAACCCAGGCCTCCTCACCTGTATCCATTATTGCTGCAGAACCTCTGCAGGCAAAAGATAGTCAAGCATTTTAACTTAAAAACTAAAATCAGAAAAGAACAATATATTAAAGTTATATTAATACAGATTAATTATTTTACAAAGCTAGCGTCATTGCCTACTTAGATATAAAAATAAAAAACAATAACTTGATTTATGCCTTATGCCTTGAACGCCATAATAACTTGCTCAATGAGAGGACCTTATAGAATATATTGTGCAGGCAGCCACCGCCAGGGCAAATGCTGTGCACACCAACACATGAAGACAGACAAGATGCCCAGTCATTGCTGAGCAATGTACACAGGCACTAGGGATGTCACCATCGCTGGTTTCTACACTTCTGACTGCCAAGTGACATTATACAATGCACACAACTACACATAGTTATCTGACTACATTCATATTACACGGTGAGGTGCTCTTTTGTCGTTCCCATAAAGCTTATGGCCACCTTTCTGGTGTGTGTGTGTATATATATAGCAAAGCCCTGAGGTGAAATAATCAACTTTTCCAAGTATTGATCATGTTCTGTAATGTCCCCAACGGGAAATTTCAAATGTATTTGCTGGGTGTAAACTTTAGATAGCCGTTTTGGTGGAATTTTGTCCCTAGCTGTGCTTCCCCTTTCTTCAAAGCAGTGGACTTTACTATTCCTATCAGCCTCAAGGATGTTTGCAAGCTATGATCCTGAACCTGCAGGCAGGCTATAGACATTTAGGTATTTACATATATTCTAGCCATTAATGAGCTTTAAAACAATAGCTCACTGACCTATTTAGCAGTGGACCATGAAGAGCAATTCATCTGCAAACCACTTCAGTGCTTCTGCTGTAAAATTTGAGGATTAATTGTTCCACAATGACTACAGACAAGGGTGACTGCTTTCTGTAAAGCTCATTCACTAGGAATATGTAAATATGATGTTCATAGCTTGGCCACAGGTTTACTTTAAAGGAGCAAGCTAAGTAATGAATACCAGTTAGAAAGTTGATTACTTCACTAGTCTGCTTTTTTTGTACTATTTAGCAGAATAGGTGGCGTTTGAACACATTCTGAACTGCCAAAGTTAACGGTTATTACATATTAGTTGTTCATCCCTCATAAGATAAGGCCTTTCATACAGCAATCCAATGAAGTCACCTACTAACTTTACCACAGTGCTCACAGTTACAGCTACAATGTCAGCCATGTTGTGGCAATGCAGACCTATCTTTACAATGTTATGTGTATTCTATATACAAGCAGATAAAGAGAAAATTCCACTTTTGGTATACATTGTTTGGAAGTGAAAGTAAAGTTTGTTATAGATTTCAGCTTGTATTGGGAGAATAAATTGGTCTGTAACAACATATTGCTCTCATGTGGGTCCGTAATAACCAATATTAGCCGTACAAGTCAGGGGCTCCTCCACCTACAGCTCTTTATACAAGAAGAGATGATGGGGAGGGATTGCTGTATCTTGCTATTAGGAAAAGACTAGGTGAGTGTATATAGCTGGATATTAGGAGAGTTTATTTAATTTAAACCTGACTGGGGTTGTTCTTTAATAAATCTGGCCATACATTTGGCAATTTCCTCCAATCAAAACACTGTAAAAAAACTCCATTCTCTTGACAAAATTGCTGTTGATTTTTTCATGTTTTGACTGGAATTTTTTAATAAACCATTATGATCAAATTCCTGTGATGAATCACAGGAGATTAGTTTGCGTCTGCCGATTACTTGCAGTCCTGGTGGCTTGAAATTGACTGAAAATTGCCACATGTATAACCAAAGATATTTATATGTGTTATGTAAGTACGACCATTCTAAAAATACAGCATACAAATGTATGGCTTGCACCAAATATCAACATAAGAGTAACACAGTGGTGCATTGGGTAGACACCGACATCTTCATACTTTGTACATATTTTATACGTCTATACAGAGAAGCTTAATATTTATTTATTAATTAATTAGTAACATCATCAAAACGCAGGGCACAAAATGTCCCACATTCAGCTTTATTCACTCCCATTAGTCTTAAACTTCTCACCAGCCTCAGAGTCAAGAAGGTAATATAATATTTTGGGGCCTATTTATAAAGCAGTGAATCTGATATTGACTGAAACATTACCTGGTGAAGAATCTTCCAGGTCCATGTGTTTTAATGGCAGTGATTAATTCTCCACCAGGGAATGTTTCAGTAAATGTCAGATGGTAGGGTCTGCCTAAAGAATACTCGGAACCTGTACACTACAAATCACTAGTCAGGTATAAAAAGTTTGAGTATGAAGCAAAAAGGCAGTCATGGTAGTTATAATACAGGCAGTTCTTATTTAGACAAATTAATATAAATTGAATATTGTATCGGTGTGGTATTTTTCCACGTGAAAATGTAACTTGAAATCCAGTATTCCTTTGGAATCCTTATTTTATTTTTTAATCCCTGATGTTATCTCAGTTATAAAAGGCTGTTTTTTTACTATAGACACATGAGTGGTAATAAACTTACTGGAAGCTGGACACATCTGTAGAGAAAAATCCTGTCCAATAATGTAATATGAATTGATTCCATTTATACTGAATGCTGCAAACATTTAGAATGTTACCATTGCACATCTATGTGATAAAAACCTCAAGTGAAAGAAAGAAGAAAATTGGTGGTTGGATTATTAAATCAGTAAAAGTACAATATGTAAAAGATATTGTACACCTTATAAGGTTTTGAGGTAATCTAATATGTATTACCTTTGCATGTTACAGAGGCATTCTCTCTAATTTTCCTCTAGCTTTATGCATATTACTGGTATTAGCTATCCATAAGAGACAGCTGTACATGTGGGGGTGCACAGGACACTGGCTGTACTTCATAAAAGCTATGTTCACGCTGGCCATGAGGTTGCAAAGCGTTTACCGTTTCCTTGTGCCGGGGAACGGCTACCTTTCCTGGCAACAGCCACATAGGGAATGAATAGGGGCGTCAGAGAATGGTTCTAATACTGTTAACTGCTACTGCTATATATTGTGCAGACCATGGTTCTTTAAGGACCAACACTGCAGTGCGACAGACTGAGCAGGTGGTAAGGTGCGGCACAGGATCACTCAATCCCAAATCTGGTCTGAACCCACTCCAAAAGGTTGTCTGAAGTACACAATATAGACAAAAGTGTACTAAACCAAGGTCCAAGTACCAAGTGTACCAACCATGCTGCATAGAAGCCATTTATCCTGCACTGTAAGAGGAAGCATTTTCATCATGGAGCAGAGATTCCTAACAAGTTCTGAACAGACAAAAGCTCTAAACAAGATATTTTATAAACAATTTTACAGACATTGATTTTATGGTAAAATGTTCTAATTCAGATTTTATACATTTTAGTTATACTAGTTATAATGGGAACTTTCATGTTGAAGCATAATATATTCCCTTTCTCATTATACCCAAGAACCATATAAATCACCAATTACTCTCATGTTGATATGAGGGGTTGTATATACATGGTAACTTCATCATTTTCATTCTATTATTCATCACACTGCAGTGATATATTTCATAATGATCTATTATCTCTACATATTCATGTACTTTAACCTGCTCCCAAAGGACCCATTCACACACCACACGCATTGGACTCCTTTGCTCAACAAGATGAATAGACGCTACAATACATCTTGAGAAGCATAAAAGAATTTTGGCTCTAGCTGTGCACCAAACAAAAACGCACATCAACACAATACACAAAGCACTTCAAATCAAGTACATTGGGTGTGTTAGGTTAAACACAATGTTTGCGGTATGAATTCAGATTTAAGCACTGAAGAGGAACATATGAAAGATCAATAAATAAATGTGCGTTGTCTTCTTTTGTTACAAAATGCTTACTGATCTTAGATTTATAGTTCAGAGTACAAATAGATCTTAACAGGAGGCCCATATGCCACACTTCATTACACAGTATTCCTTCCAGTAAAGGCTTTATTGGGGATTAGGTGAGTGCTATACATCTTTTTTTTAGTAAGAGATTGGTTGCTGTAGGATAATCCATTTCTCCGAATCAGTATGAAGGGCTGAGAGTTGACCATGGGATATTAACCGACATCTCCCTCAATTTTTTTTAGAACTGTACATTCAAAAGGCTAAAGCAAAAACTACAGACATATTGACAAGATATTGACTCCATGTCATCGGCAGCAGCGGCGGCTTTCCATGTTTGTGAGGTCAACATGGACACTCAACTGCAAATTCTATCTCCTCACAGACCTGATTAAGAAGAAGATATTTTTTTTTGAGTTTTAATATAAAACTGTATACTCTTGGCAGCTAATAAACTAAATTGAAACAAAAACATAGGCACTGACGATGCCATGACAACTTCTTAAAACACTTATTCTGATGATGGCTGGAGAAGCTGGAGACATGTTCACGGGTTGGGCTTTTTCAAGTCTCGTATCTGTTTGATCAAGTAGCTTTTTTCATCAGAGAACTGTTCGTCATCTGTCCTCTCCTTCTGGAAGCTGCTCAGGAACTCAATTAGCTTTGTCTGGTTTTTCAGCAGGATATCCACAATTGGCTGTGTTTTGTTTGGATTTGCTACAAATACCTATGGTGGAAGCAAAAAAAAAAATGTTTTAGGCAGAAGAGACCATATTTTGTAAAACAAACACAGAAAACATACAGTTGAATCCTGAAAGACACCGTGTCATCATGACCCTTCAGGGTTTGTAAAATAAACCTCCCTGAGAACTTTATATTTAACTCTCCGCTAACTTTTTCTCATTGACTAAATGCAGGGGAAAAAAAATCCCAAGGAACACGTGACAACTAAGAAGGGGTTTCCTTTTTTCTTTTGAGAGATGTCTTTTAAATTGTCTCCCCTGACAGGAGATGAAAAAAAAAAAAAATTTAAGTACAGCTTGGGAGAAGCAAGATAAGTCCAAATTTGCATACAAATTCAAGTGCCCCTTATTTCTAGATCAGCTGTTTAATGTGATTAAAAAAAAAAATTGCTGCATTGTTGAGATTAGTGAAACATAAATTTTAAAGCAGTTAGCAAGTTCACAGTTTTAAAAATAAAAGTTTTGGTAATCTTTTCAGTCGGTAAAGTCCACTGCAATGCACAAAATAGGCTAACATTAAATACCACCACCAAATAACACACCAAAGAAGTTGCATTTCTTGTTGCATCAAAACAGGGTGAAAGCACACTGAACCATCTTCTATTTATCATGTTCTATGCAGCATATAAAAATAGATCCAAGTTATGTGCTCCATTATCCATGACGTACAAGGGATTCTGGCCACAGGCCTCAAGCACGTTGTCTGGCTCTTCACGAAGATATCTTCCATATGTCTTTCCTGCTCTTTGACAGAACACAGACTAGCCTCAATACACACAACTCTTCTAATAACTCACCTTGAAGACATGGAAAGCTTCAAACTGAATGTTTGGGCTCTTATCTCGAAGAAGGTTCATCATGAGCTTCAGATTTTCTGGTTTGCTGATGTACTTTGTCATGATGCAGAAATTGTGTCGATCCAGAATCAATTCACCCAGCAGCTGGGGAGATAAATACAAATAAAAATATTTACACATTTATGATTTTATTGTTATTGCTGCCACATCCACATGAGATATTTACAATTGAAACCTTTAAAGGAAACAACTAAATCAATATTTGAAATACATATGTGAACTATTACATATGTTATCTATGTATTAATATCCATGTTAACTATTCTACCTAACAAATGGTTGGCAATTCTGGTAAGCCAGTCTTGTGATGTTCGCACCTCTCACACTGCACACCCAGACAGGGTACACAATTTTTAGGGTTTTCTTTCTGATTTCCTGTGTTTCCAGATCACTGGAAAATGATTCTTGTAATGAGCAACAGGCTAGCCCAGTAGGCATTAAAGTTGACCAAGGTAACAAAAGAAATAAACTAGAAAGTGGTCATGGTACTACATGAACTACAACATTTCTGTATTAGTCAATGGCCAATGTAGACAAAGGACACATCCCTCCCATAACCCCACCTACATGCACAATAAGGAAATAATATGCAGACTATGATGGGTAAACCATATATGCTGGAATCATAAACTTAGGCATGAACATCCACCTAATAGAATTCCAGGCAGGTATTTGCAGTCTTACAACTTTACATTGGCCATATACGTCCAGCACCCCAACTTTTAGATTTTAACAAGTGTCTACTTTTCTTTTTTTTGCTTTGTGAGTAAAATGGAATTTCCCTGAATGGAAACAAGTGGCGTCCTGCTTTATTCTGATTTTCCAGAGAGAAGCAGATGCACACGTTTAGGGTAGCTGCAATGATGCAAGAGGTTCCATACAACTAGTCTGGGTCTATATATGCCTACCATGTACTGTAGAGGTCAGATACTTGCACAGGGAAGTTACGTATATAGAAGTCTGAACTATTTATTATGAGATCATAATTCTGGATTTACTAAAGATTGCAAACATTCAAGGTAATGGCAATACTACTATTTTACCATGGTGAAACAATGGCATGTTTAGTGTTACCTTCAATGACTGTCTTTTTGTCACATAGTTCTCAGAGTGTAGAAGCTTTTCATAGTCATTAAATATCTGAAAAAATAAACAGATTAATAAATTAGTAACATGGGCTTTGATAAAGAAGGGATCAATGTATGTGTTATTATTCTGTAGAATATCAGCACACAGACTGAAAATCAAGACCTGTGACATATGTTATCTCTCAGGGATCATAAAACAGGACTGGGATTCCAAGCCAAAGAGCACATTTATTCATAAACATTTGGAAACATTTCACTAAAACCAATTCAATATCTGCAGATTTTCAAAAATTTTAGCAAACACATCACATGTAGCATGTCTTGTATGCTGTCCGCTGTCAACATAGGTAGACTTTAACTTCTAGTTCCCACATCAGCTTCCCCTGACGCAAAGGAGAGGAATCTTTCCAAAGGTCCAGCTAAACAACAATGCCTTGTCCAGAAAACTAAGACTACGTACACATGTCAGATGATTCTCATCAGATAATCACCTCAGGGCTGATATTGGATGAGAATCTGCCGTGTGTGCAGCACTTGTCATTTGTCATTCATGGATCCGTCCTGGTGGATCCACAAACAATCGTAATAGAAGTGAAGGAAAGAGAGTACAGCGGGGTGCCACTCCTTCTTTCTCCCCTCTCCATAGAGCAGAATGGCGATGTATGAACAGGAGCTTGTTTAGTTCAGTCTTGTCATTGGTAAGGATTGTGAAAAATCCTTTTTAATGACAATTACTGAACCTGTGTACACAGCCTAAAACATAGTAAAATGTTCTTTAAAAGATAAAATAATTTTTAAAAATCCTGCTCTGTGATTATCACACAGATTATGAGACTGGTAAGGGTCCCAAAACGATAGTTCAGGATTAGGTCCCTATCAATGATACTTATGGCTTCAGCATGAGAGATGTTGGGCACCTATCCTCTAAATTAGCCTTTCTCAACCTTTTTAACATAGGGAAGCCCTTGAAAAAAGGGGGGGTTGGGGTACCCCTGTTTTAATAATATCCATAGCTCATAGTACATTAGTGTGGTGGTCGGTAAGAAGAAGGTCTCTTACATTGCTGGCCATTTCATCACCCTTACAGACAGACAAAAAGATAATTGGTGTCAGAGGAACTGATATGAAAGTCACAAATTACTAATTGATGAATGTCCCTGCTGCATACTCAAAATAAATACAGCGTCGCTTTATTCACCAACATTCACTATGTTGCAAGTCTAGCCTCTATTTCTTTAAAGACTCAGACCAAATCAGCACCTTCAAGTTCATTGCCAGCAGTTTTTATACAGCTCATAGGCTAATTTCTGAAAAGAATGGAGGGTTTAAATCAAAAGAGTCAGAACTACTTTATTCCCTGTGGATTGCTAGGAAATGGGAAAAAAGAATAAGTGATTTCTGCAGTTTCCCAGTGTGCTTTAAAATAATTTTGCCTCAACCGGCCTATATTAATAGCTAGTACTATAATCATAGCCCAGCACTAACCAAGAAATAAGTTGCCACAAAAACATTTCTGTATGAAATTCTCTGTCCCACAGTACACATGTTCTATATATATGTGCCCGGCTATATTTAGAGATAAGGCTGAGCCTCTCTCTATTCATTCAATAGCTTTATTCAAATTGCTGAATGACACCGGTGCAGAAAAAACATCACCATGTGATTACTGGTCTACCATTGGTCATCACATGGAACTAAATAATTTACTGCATTCCTGTTCATAGAAAAACTATACTGACAACTTAAAATATAACTTAAAAAAAGGCATCATTGTTAATATTGAGGGGATAGAAGCATTTTCAGGTTTGTACTGCCGTTAGGGTGAACTTCTTTCTTTACTTTTCCTGATCACAGATGTCTCCGGGACTGAACGAGGGTAAATCCATCCAGCTATTACCAGAACAGGAATAGAGAAAAATCTCCCAAAGGGCACATTTATTCCCATGATAACTCTCTAAAATTATAAAAAACCTTATTCTATCAATACCTGTTGAGCCTTCTATCTTGAGTGTTCTATCTTATTATGTGTAATTATGAGCTTATTCAATGTAATTTGTTAAAAATGTTTCCCTCCCAATATTATTGGTAATGGTGCTTACCCACTTGAAGGGTACCTTAAAAAAATCCTATCCTCAGCCTTCAGACCAGATAATGAAAGGCGGAGTGAATTCATTAAGTCAACCATGTACAGGGTTACAAACAAATGTGCAACACGGCTCTTTTAGACCTGCAGTGTAAAACTGTCCTGTTTTGTGCCCAGGGTGCACTCCAGCCAGGAGAGACAATGTGCACACTTGGTACATTTGGGAACTGTGCCACGAGTCCCTAACATTGTATTTGTAACTGCTTGCACAGTGATCAGGGTAAAGTTTTACAGTAACACACTTCTATATGGAGTAGCAAAGTGGGAAATTATCTTACAGTAGGATCTTTTATTTTTAAATAGGTTTACAGAAGTGGCTGATGAAAAATCGCCTAGCCCCTACCACTTCTTGTTTCTGTAGGTCCATTGCTGCTATTTTTCTTTATCAGATGACTGCAGTCTGATCTCAACCAGCAAAACATTATTAAAAGAACAATATTTCTAAATGCAAGATAATTAGAAATAATTATGTAGCACTTCTACAAAAAATAGTTTTAATTACTCTAAATCACTTCACTGCTCAAAGTAGATATAATTCATGGAAAATTATATATATATATATATATATATATATATACCCACTGTTTTAATTTTCTAAGTATGTGCTTCCAAGTATACAAATGATGCCTGTATTCATGTCATATGGCAGATTGAATCCTCCAGTAACGACCAGGATTTAATTGTTTCTCATTCTTGTCAAACAGTAAATAAAACTTACAAGCATGCTTGCATTATTTATATCACCATAAAATAAAAAACAGTGTGCCAATAATAGTATTTTTTTCATGTTCCTATATATGAACAGCTAGTTAAAATAAAAATGAAACACCAATTTACCAGTATATGGTAAAAGATGAAAACCCAGCATCACACTATCAGTTGGGGTAAAAAGCCAATAGGTAATTATAATATATCATGTATATAATATAATGTATAATAAAGCCCAGATTGTAAACATGTAGCAAAATAATAGTATCATCCATCATCTGTATTGTGCACATAGCCATAGTGGTAACTAGCAGATCCACCTATGGCATGCCGCCCAAACACAGGAGGTGGATACAAGACTAGTCACCTTGCCCCAGATAAAAGACTAGGCTGAAATACTGCACAGCTTTGTCTGAAATACATGGGGATACACATGGCATATGTATTAGGACAATATTTTTCATGCCTGGACTTTTTGTCACACTTTAACACACTTAAAAAAAAAAAAAAAAAAAACATTTCCATTAAAATGATCTATTTATGCATCTAAAGAAAATTATAAAAGAACAGAGTTGCCCTTCTGCAGTAAGAAGATTAGAAGATTGGTAAATGTAATATTATCACATAACATTTGATAGGAGGCACATGCCTGTGACCTGTAAAAAGCAACATATGTTCCCATATATTTAAAAAGTTACAACCTCCTGAGAATTGTCCCCTAGTGAGATGAAAACAATATGTGGCAATAATTGAATTGAAATCCTCAATTCTCTCTTTTTATGAAGTGCAAGTATAACAACCTAATAAAGCATGCTTTTCCATGCAATGTCTGAGCAGGCAGAATAACTTGGCTAAATGCCTCCTGACTCAGCTATTTGTACAATCATTAATGGCAGCCAGTTTTGCTTTGAATAAACCCGGGATTTCTTAAAAGGTTACTTTGTCTTTCTGTTTTAAATGAAACATGCAAAACAGGACAGGAAACAAAATGGCATATCTGAATATTTGTAAAAGTTTGTAAATGTTTCCAACACGCAGGGTGATCTGGTTTTGCATGCCTTCCAGTTGAAATATATACTTCATAACCAGTAAATGATAACTTTTTCCACCTTCTCCCCTTCAAAAATTGGACCCACATACAATGTACACTTGTTATCAAGAGTAAAAAGATTGTAGTTCCGATTACCACAAGTAAAAAGAAAGAGGTTCTGATTTGTAACAGGTACAAACACCATTAGTTTTGACTTGCTTAGTAGTACAAAGCCAGATTCTCAGAATGTATAACTTAACAGATGGCCCAGCAACAAGAATGATTAGCTGGTGGCACAGACATTTTCAAACTTTTTTCCGGGTTCAGGATCTCCAGACATCTTCATTGGCAAAGCCAGAATGATGCATCTCCAGTGTATGCATAAAGGAGAGTTCAATCATTCCAACACCAATAGGTATTCCAAGAAAATCCACTGACCATGTGCAGCTCAATATACATTCCTCGGGAGGTTGTGAACAGGCAGGTTCAAGTTAGTGTTACTGCAGAAGAAACATAATGTGCTTCTTCTAATAATAAAGACTTGGCATGCTTGTATCTTTCTATTTTTAAGTTTAATTTTACTTCACATGCAGATTTATTTTGCAGAAGAACTAAAGAGCACAATGGTAATTTAAAACAAGATGCTGATTAAATAATATATTGTAGCAAGACCACATTTCACATGCAGTTCATGAGAGGACATTGTAAAAAATGTTGTGTTGGTAATAATCTCCTCCACTGGGCCTGATTATTAAACCTCCCAAAGGCTGGAGAGGATACACATTCATTAGTGAAGCTGGGTGATCCAGCAAACCTGAAATGGAAATGGTCCAGGATTCAAAACATTTTCTATCAAATAGATCAGCGTCATTATGTCATGCTGAGGACAAAAGTTTAGAGCAGGAAAAGCTATAGGTGGGATCAGGCATATCACTGCAACAACGTATTAAAAGTGTTAGGATATTGTCACTTACTCTATCATAATTCTGGTCTAGAAATTCAGATACCATCAACTTGTGTCTTGTAAGCAAATCCTGAAAAAATAAAAGACACACAAAACATGAACATTACATAATGGTACACAATGAAAATCTTTGCTGTTTCCAGGTCAAACAATACTTTTACCCCTTTTCATCATTCAGACAAATATATTTTGAACAAAACCATTTGTAATGAACTATGGACCAGTGTATATATGAATGGTATAAAGTAGAAGTACACTTGCCTAGAATAGACTTGGTCATTTTGCAAGGTTTAAAAAGACATTGACATGGCACTCAAAAGATTACTTAATAACCAATGAACTAACCCAGGCGGTTTTTGAAAATACTTGTTGATTTTGCCAAGAATTGTGTGGCCTTATCACTTTTTGGGCTGACTTGAACATAAACCAAATGCATCTTTAAATTTGCATAATACTACCTCCCTGCTCCCTGTACTTAAAATGATTAATTATAGGCATGCCTAAAGTCCAACTTGGCTGCAACGTTTGTTGCCTCTATAGATACAGTGTAGCAGTTAGCATAACCCCAGAGACAGAAATTGTGTTATTTCCAGGGTTACCATATGAAAATAAAAGAGAAAATTGCGTAAAAAAACCCACAAAATCATGCATTAACATATTTAAAGAGGAACTTTACTCAAAACTCAAAAACACACTTACCTTCAATCCCGCAAGGCAGTCCAACTACTCTGGGGGTGTCCGGCATCGGGCGCCGAGTTGTCTCGGCATCCGTCCCAGAGCCGGCATTCCGGGGGCTGCCATCTTCCTCTTGTCTCCACGGTTCTTCATCCTACGTCACCCAACCAAGGCGTGAGATCGGGTGACGTAGAATGAAAAAAAAAAATTGCCGATCTCATTGCGCATGTGTGAGATCTGCAAATTTTATTCTTTGTGGAAAAGGGCTCCTTCTGCACATGCCCGGGATGCCCCAAAAAAAAAAAAAATGCTGAATTTTTACCTTACATAAAAGACTCGTAAGCTGCAAATTATACAGTTGTTTTTTTGGATACATTTTAAATGCAGCTTTGAAAAATACTATCTATAACTGCTTTCACTGACCCCACTGGTCTTTACCAGAACTAGAATCTTCAGACTCCAGCAGGTTTAGGGGGGGGGTGGGTGCTGGATGCTTGCATCTCCCCCATTACTAATACAGCTTTCTTTCCCCTGACAAAAACAGGTAGCCCCCGATATAAGGACATCCGACATATGGACGCCTCCAAGATACGAACGGAGCTTACCTGCTTGTTCTTGCAAACAGGCCACACACTCTTATAACAGTACTCTTATAACAGAATGCACATTTTATTATCATTTATAAAAGTCTGTTGTGCAACATGAAGAAAAATTCTGGTTAAATGACTTGGTTAAGGTAAGAATAAAAATGTGCAATAAGCACAGATCAATGGCAGCTATCAGACTTGTAGATATAAACAATTCCAACCCCATTTCCTGGCTTTCGTGGTTTTATTGTATCAATACATAAAATATTTTTTATCATAGTAAAGAGAAACGTGTATTTTCCTTATTTAGTCTGACAAACAGAGCATGTAAATTGAAGGACAGATACCAGTGACATGCATTCAGTAGGCCACACGTTGAAAAGCATGAAGTGCCAAGTTTTCAGCACTGAAATTACCGAATTTTTGTTCTTAGGGAGTGTGAGTTGTGCAAAAGATAGCAGAGGTCCATTAAAATGCTAAAATTGGGAACCACATATGGGTAAAGTTGTTAGGTAACAACAGAAACCTACTTCTATTTCCAATCAACTGTAGAGGGCCAATGCATTGAATAGCACATGAGATCGACCTCACTGAGTCTGATAAAATGTCAGAAATGTGGCAATGGTGTTGACAATGTGGGTAAATTGGGTAGTGAAATGCAATGTGGCAGAAAACATGAATTATTTGCAATGAGTTAGTTTCTGGTAAGTTGGACCCATGGCAAAAGGTTTTGTGTATACATAAACCAACTGTGAAGGGAGTCAAAGCAAAATACTTGTACAAGGACCCTAAGATGTCTAAGCTTTGAGGGTTTTAAGACTTAAAATATGCCAGGGTAAAAATCTGCATCAGCTAGGTCTTCCATGTCACATGAGTATTAGACATCTGTCCACCATAGACTACATCCATCAAGTAAAAGTCATGGCGCTGCTGACCACAACATACAGAGTGTGCATTTTTCAAACTTTTTATGAGAACATAAAATGTGTCATGTATTACATATTTAGATGCCATGTATTACATATTTATATTGAGATAAGATGTGTTTATCCCATACAACTTGTAGGCTATATCTGTGGGAAGCACACCATTGTGTTAATAATCCGCCTTCTCCTGGTTGTCTGTCAGAGTATGTCTTGGGAAATCTTCCCTTGTGATGACACAGATTGAAGAAAAATAAACTTGCCAGGAGTTCTATTTTAAACTACATAAACATAGAACGGAGCTTTAAATAATTTACCTTAAATGTAGCAAAGGCATCGGAAGCTATGTCGAATGTTGACATTTCCACATATTTAAAGAAGTCCTCAAACTGCTCAGAGTAAAGGACAATTTTGGCAAGCGGCTCATGACGGACACATTCTCGAAGCATTATCCCACAATGTAATGCTACTTGAGGAGACTCATATCTAGAAGGAAAGCATGGACAGGATTTAGTGACATGACACAAATACAGAGGATAAGTGGACTACAGTTACTGGCGCATGGTTGACTTATATTTTTCAATATATATATATTTATAAATATAGAAGCCACAATGTATTACAGATTCACTTTTAAATGATTTCTGTAAAAAGAAACATTAGAAATAAGTGTTTATAATTTTGCCTTCTTAACCTCCCTAGCGGTTCATTTCTTTCCGGTTTTATATGTCTAAAAGCGGTACATTGTTTTTCATGAAAATTTATTTTACAGGATAATATAAATAGTATGAGTATAATAAAGTTTGAAACACAAAATCATTTAAAAACAAATTGAATAAATTAAAAAATCTATATATTTAAAAAAAAAATTAGTTAAAAAAAATACATATTATACTCATAGTATTATACATACTGTAAAATAAATGTTCTTGAAAACAATGTACTGCTTTTACACATAAAAATCCAATGTATTTCATTCAATACAGTTATTTTGTATTGAATGCAATACAAATGGATTTTGAATTTCCTGCCCCGCCCAGCCGGGGCGTACACACGCACCAACGTCACCAGGAACTCCCACGATGACTCATCGGATGCAGAAGCAGGAAGAAGAAAGAAGACAGAGATCGCGGCACTGGACAGCGCAGGACCCCGGCGGATCAGGTAAGCGCTCTATTTACTAACCTTCCCTAGTTGTTTAAACCCCGAGAGTGAGTCGGGGTTACCACTTGTAGCAACGTTTTTCTACCCTGAGTCACTCTCGGGGTTACCGCTAGGGAGGTTAAAGCGGGTGCATGCCTCAGTATTGAAGTTAACATTGCCAATACTACATTGTTAACTTCGCTGTCAGAGAAAATCCAGTTAACCTCATAACGTCAGATACGTGCAGATCAGTCCAGATGGTATGGACCAAAATACCAGAAACATAAGGAAAATCACCAGAATATTCTCTAGTAATGTTTTATTGTGCTTAATGGAACCATAAGGAAATGCTAATATTATTATTATTACACAGTATTTATATAGCGCCATCATATTACACAACGCTGTACAAAGTCCATAGTCACTAGTTGTCCCTCTAGGGACAGATAAGGACAGGGCTCCTTATCTAATGAGTGGCTCACGATCTAATGTCCTTATCTCAGTCATATGTCTAATACAGTCTAAGGTCAACTTTGGGGGGGTAGCGAATTAACCTAACTGCATGTTTTTGGAATGTGGGAGGAAACTCACACAGACACTGGGAGAACTTGCAAACTCCATGCAAATAGTGTCCTGGCCGACATTCGAACCTGGGATCTAGCGCTGCAAAGGCCAGAGTGCTAACCACTGAGCCACTGTGCTGACCTGCAACACTACTTTTGGTTTGGAAAAACTGATGCACAGAACAAATAATGATGTTTCCATAGATACTCAAGGGCCTAACTTTCTAATCTGGATTGTGAAAACTATATTTGAAACAAGACTGGTACAGCTGCTGCCATGTTGTGTCACAATGACATTCAGAAACAGGGCGAGATATAAGATATACAGTAAATTGGTACAAATAAAAGATAGAACTGTCAGGGGATTGAATCAAATGCAAGACAAAAAGAAAGTGCCAAGACACAAATGTGGTAAAAAGTCAACATCAGTGTTTCCCAGCTAGGGTTCCTCCAGAAGTTGTCAGGGGTTCCTTGAGCAAAACTTAAACTTAACATTTTTATTTTACATAGAAGGGTAGAAAACCCTTCTAAATACAGTAAAAATGTTTAGTTTTTTTTTTTAAATGCAACACCCATTTTTTATTAATGGGAGCGCAGAGCATGTAACGCATTCCAGGAGGCTCTGGCTGCATTTTTTCCACCAAGGGGAAAGATGGCGATCTTGCGCATGCGCAGTGAGATCGGTTCTCTTTTTCTCCCCTTCACATCGGCTACGTCACCCCATCTCGCACCTGCACAGCGCTAGACCGAGTGACTTAGCAAGGAGACCAAATGAGAGGACTGAAGATGGCGGCGCCTGATGCTTCCTCTGCGCCGGGACGAAGAGACTCCCGGGACCCGATCACAAGAAGGACCAGTGCCAAAGAGGGATTTGCAGGATTAAAGGTAAGTGTAGTTTTTGTTTTTAGTTTAGTTCTGCTTTAAGGGACACCTATTATCTTTTTGGCGATCTGTATGTGTAGTGTGATATTCTCTCTACTGGCCAGCAATGTAAGAGTCATTCTTCCTACTGACCACGATACTAATGTACTGCAAGCTGTGGCTAAAGTAATTATTAGAAAGGGTTCCTTTACGTTATTTTTAAGGGTTTCACCATATTCAAAAGGTGCAGAAAGGTCACGCTTATCAGTGAAGCTGGGTGATCCAGCAAACCTGAAATGGATTTCCTAAAAGCCATTAGCTATTTGTTGGTTTTAAATTCAGGACCAGATCCATTCCAGGTTTGCTAGATCACCCAGCTTCTCTGATGAAATTGTGTATTCTCCAGCCTTGGAGAGCTTTAATAAATCAGACCCAATATTAGACTTTTTCCCCACAAATTTGAAAAGTTTATTGACCAGCCAAAAATTCTATAAGAGGTATATCCCAGCTAATACAGGTAAGTAATGGGCAACTTATCACACTTCACTTTCAATGAAAAATCTGTTTGACAATTGCCCTTTAACGAAAATGCACATCTTAAATACTTATTAGACATATAACAGTACTGAGGTCACATGTTTTACTTTCTGCACATGGAAATACGTATTTCTTCTCTTCTTTAAACATGTAATTTGTTCATCTTTGTGACACTGTTGCCTGGTAACTTATAATACAGCCGATGCTTGCACCATGTACACAGGCTATACATAGCTCCCTTGTACTTCACATATGTGAGTCACAGCAGTGGCTAATGTGTACAGCCTGCTAGCCGAAAATCTATACACAAACCATTACGTGACCTATTTGTAATCCTTTATATCACAAAATATTTGTATTTAGTAATTATAAATGGATACTAGAGGTCTACCAAGTAAGATGAGGAACTAGGAATGGAGGGTTTTATCCCACACAAGGCTCTTAGGACCTAAAATAGTTTTTTTTTTGGGCAAGATTTTTTTAGAGTTAGCATTAAACCAACTGTGTTATCAAGAAACAGAGATTCATAGGTGATCTCAAAGTCAAATTGTTAACAGTTTAGACCAGCATTTTTCAAAAAGGGTTCCTCCAGAGGTTGTACAGGTAGGTTTTTAATCAGTGGTTGCCAAGCTTTTTGGTCCCGCGGACCACTAAAATTACCGGCTCTTGACCGTGCAGGGGAACTTCCCCTGTAGAAATGTCATCATGCCCTAACCCTGCCCACTCACCCATCGCAGATCTGAGCCCGTGATGGGAGAGTGGGTCGGGGTTGTGCTATCTTTAAGGGTGACATTTTTTCCACTAGCCAGCAAGGTAAGAGCCATTCATCCCACCACATTAATATCCTGTAAACAGTGCATATAGTAATTATAGGAGGGGTTCCCTATAGATCTAAAAGCGATTTCAAGGTTTCCTCCTTGTTAAAAAGATCAAGAAACACTAGGATTAGAGATTTTTAAATTATGTTGGAAACAAATTTTAATCCAGGCAGATATGGTTAGTGTACAAAAAGGTAAGTAGCTTTGTAATGGTTTTTGCAGTGGTTACCGCTTCATCGGACAGATAACTTTTACAGAATACATCTCATACTATTTTGTGACATAAAATTACAAAAGCAATTAAAGAAGAAAAAAAAAGGGGCTGTTTCACAATAGATGTAGATTATAGGATAATATAAGTAAACACACTAGAAAAAGGTCGAAAGCAAAAGACTCAAAACTTCATCCATCGTGATGGTCTTGCTATTTGATAACTATTTAAATCATTATAGAGAAAGGAGGAAACAATCCTGCCCCCAGATGTTTTCAGAAACTAGGATGAGGTATTTGGGATGTTGTTCCATCAGTTTATATCAGTTTTGCCACCCAGTTAAGTTAGTATGTCTAATATTATTCTTTATTTACTTTGCTGAACCACCACGAAAGGCATCAAATGTGCAAGAGTAAATATACCCAAATTTATAAATTTATAGGTGGCCTAATCCTATGCAACACACTGTAAAAAAAAACAAAAAACAAAATAAAACTTCCAACTTTATGTTGCTTTACTTATGATGACAATATTCTTATTTCCTTCTGAAGGGTTCTGAATATCTAGATAAAAAAAAACTTGGCCAGAGGAAGTCAGGGGTTGCATAACTTTATGAAAAATTGTTTCCTGTAAAAGTAAGGAGAACTGACATAACCCTGATGAAATCCATTCAACATCCCAAGACATTTCTGAAGGGTAGTACAATCCATCTGGAAATGAGTGAGCTGTGTAGCTTGCAACCAGTGCAAAGTAGTATTTTTCTGCAAAAGCATTTGTATTTATGGCTATATTGTGAGGCTGGACTAATTCCTCTAAATAAAATTCCTATAAATATAATTTTAAATGTATTACAAAGGACTCATGTATAGCAAATGGCCTGAAGCATAAAACACCAATGATACTAGTCAACCCAAGATCATGTTCATAAAAAAAACTTTATCTACAATCCAGTTGAGATCTGATAAGCTGATAGTTAAATGCTCTCTGACTTTTGACATATTTATTGTCTGTGCTGCCATAATAATTAATCAGAAAATCTGTCAACAGGTCACTGAATCGGAAAAAACAAAGTTGAGGTCACTAGTATTTTAGTCATTTGTATATTGTATTATTTTTATTACTACTGTACAGCCATGAGTTAAAAAAAAAAAAAAAAAAAAAAAAAAAAAAAAAAAAAAAAAAGACAGGAAGCTGTTTTAAAAAGGGAAAGCTGACAGCTAGGGAATAATCATTGTTATTGCCCTGCAGACTTCCCTGCATTGATCTTCTCTCGATTACAGAATTACCATGTCTGTGTCCTTGTGTAGAGGTGACCATGTCAGTACAGCTGGGGTTTTACTTCCTCTTATTTCAGCTGTCTTTCTGATGGTCGGTGAGTAATGAAGAATTCCCAGCAGGAGATCCTTGCACTGCAGGTCCTCAAGTACAGTGTCCTCTCCAGCATAGGGAACAATGAGCGAATCTCTATTATAATAGCAAATCTCATATAAAATCTTGTGAGACAAACAGTCAGAGACAGAAGTGGTTTAGATGAACACACTGCAGATATCATGCCGAATATATGATGGTACAGTGTATTTATTATTTCCCAAGATGAATTTAAGAGAAAAAGGCAAAAGCGCAAAGTTAAATCTCTGTAGTCCTATAAATAAAGGTTCATTTGCTCTGTAACAGTAGCAATATCATTACCTGAATGTAATTCTAATAGTTTCCATCTCATTATAGACCTTTATATGTAGTGTATGGTATTTTGGGAATCCTCCATGGAGCACCATGGTTCTTTCTACTCTTCCACAAATTTTAATGGGTTGCACTGTCTCATAACTACTGATCTCAATCTTTTGGGGGTTAGCAACCCCATGCCAAATGAAATCTAATGATCAAACAGTAATGATTTGCAATAAAGATAGATCAAATGCTTGCAAAACGATCTCCTCTGCAGTACTACTTTTCTAACACAAGAGGTCCTTAGTTTGGCAGCCTGCATCATTCAACACACTTTCCCTGAGCCCAAACTGTCCTGAACCCGTCTCTGTCCGAGGCTAGACCAGTGGTGGCCAACCTTTTGGACCTCATGGACCACTAAATCTACGGACTCCACAAAATCTACGCGCATGAACAGGGAGCCGTGGTGTCACTCAAAGTGTGATGTCATGATGCCAGAACCCGCCCACTCTCCTATCACAGGTCTGAGTCCGCGGACCTCTGGTTGGCGATCACTGGGCTAGACCAAAATGCAGAAGCAGTACAATGACAAAGTTCTCTTTCAAGCTTGCCACTCTGCTTTGTTCCCCTCATCATACTTATTAGCACATGCACTGACTGGGTTCCTCCACTGCTTCTTCCTCTTACACTCCAGCCCTGCTGTATGAGTATAGCAAAATACCAATATCAAGTCACACTCAGGTACTTACACCGCTTGTATGAAAAAAATACATTTGAATGATGTTTAAATGATTGTAGTGCTGCATTAATTGTTGTCTATCATAACTGCCTAGAATACTTTAATTAAAAAGAATGCAAAATAATACAAAAAAGATTGGAAGTAACTTGTTAGAGAAACCTCTGGCAGTTCTATTAAGCTCAAACCAGCTACAAAACAAGCTCATAAAGTACTCCTGAATAAATCAGATTTTAGGTAAGCAGAAAATATTGGTGCAAGGATGAGCCAGCATGCCCTGGTTTGCTGATGAATTTTATGTTTCTAAAAACAGTACTTTTGCTCCTTTCTGAAAATAAGGTTTTGGAAATCTCAGTAGGGCAAATAACATGCAATTATTAGCTACAGGAAATTACAGCAGGAAGTATCATAGCACTGCTAGATTTCCTGTGTGACTGACACAATGTATGTAGCACACTGGAAAATTCCCAAACGCTACGCCAAAGCTTTATTTGTAGGAAAATAAATCATTGCAACTGCAGGTGACGTTTGCATGCTCTGTTACAAGGCGCTTGAAGAAAATTCTAATCACAGAAAAACAATAGGAACTATTAATGAGGAGCACAGCAACCAACTACCTCCCTGTCATGTAAAGAGGGATGACAACTAACAGAACAGGATCCTGCTCCATTTAGCAGAGAACCACCAAAACTGGAAAACTGGAGATTGGAAAAACAAGTCATGCTCTGATGAATCTTATTTTCAGCTGTGAGTAATGCCAGAATATGGAAAACAAAGAACATATAAATAGCAGATACAATATTACAGCCGGATCAATGCACAGAATTCAGGCTGTTCTAAGGCCAAGTGGGGCCTTCTCAGTACTATACAGGTAAACCCAATAAGTGTCTTCAATGAGCTTACATACCTTTTATGGTCATTTTTGTAATCGTTATGAACAAAGGGCAGTGCAAAAGGTGTACCAGATCCATGTCCTATATGCTGAATGTCTTTATTCCCACTGCAAAATGAACTAGTATGGAACGGTTACTGGACACTATTAAAGTGCTATTGTAAACACTGTACATAGAGCAAATAATTGCTACCCTCTAAACATAAATAAACTGACCAAAAAAGGATAATAATTACTTCGCTCCTATAATGCTGAATGCCATTCTGCTAAGAAACTGACAATTCCAGGAGTGTCAATCTCTTGTGGCTACCACTATGCTCATTGCTTCCTCTTACCAACCTCTATGCCAATATTCTGCTCTATAGTTTCAAGAAAGTTTCAGAGAGAATCCATTCAGAGCGGAAGAGGAATCCGCTGAAATGGAGTTTTGACCGACAATCCCAGAATTGTCAATTTGTCAGTGAGACTTCTAATTTTGCAAAACCCACAACAGTAAAAGGAATATTTTATTTTATTTTACAAGAAAATCTTTTTTGAAATATCCACAATTCTGGCAATAGTGCTGCATTAAATATATCCTGCTGCTGTAGGTGCAGAGCCATTGCTAAAGCAGCCTTTTCATGCCAATTTATTCTTAAGCTTTTAAGAATGAATTTCTTCTAAGACTGTAAAAGACTTTCTTCTTTTGACAGACAGAGCTGCTACCCTTCCCCTTCCTAATGTCACCTGTTGCTTCGCACCATCTGAAAAGGGAGCATGTCTGCACTGAATCAGTGATTTAAAACAATCAATCAGTGAATCAGTAAAACAATCTAATCATTTTATTTTTCCAGATTTTATGAATCAGCCTCAAATGTTACATGTTATATTATATATACATATACACACACACACAATGTGTAATTATTCCAGCAGATGTCTTTTAAAAGATACGAGTGCTACCCAAAAGCACAGTGGGACACCAATAGATCTGAATACATTGGTCTCTTGGCAAACAAGTGCAAAAGATGGAATTCCACAACAAGCTAAGTGGAAACCAGTGTAATAAATGATTAACAAAGCAATAAAATATTAACAAACCTACTTTCATTAATGATGTTTCACAAAGAATGAGGCTTATACTCCTCTCTCCTCCACCAGCACAGAGATGTGACACGCTGGCTATTTTAAGCAGCTGTTCTTGAGCACCATCTGAGATATGCAGGTACTTGATTAAATTATTGAATGCCTCTGAATTACCTTTAGCAACCAAATAGCCTAGGATCACTAAACTACACTAAAACAGCTACTAAATTTGCAATGCCCTTTAAGCTACACCAGCAATTCTCTCAGTAGAACTAGTCAAACTAGGAACATCCACTCCAAACTGAGAGTACCGATTGGATTATTGATAAGCTCTTACACCATAACATAGCTTTTGGGACATTAATGGGAGAATGATTCAGGCAGGTGGTTATTGCGGAAATAGACAGACTATGTCCCTTCTGCAATATCTGTTCTTACCTATCTGATCGCTGGCCAGTTGTCAAATTTTGCTGAGCTGCACACACTCAGCGTTGGTTGCCAGAAATCCCGGCAGTCCCAGCTACCCTAAGAATGTATAAACTTATATATGGCCAAAATGATGGCTAAGGATCATCTACAGGAAGAAAAGAAGAAATAAGATGGCAGCTTCCTGCAGGAAAAAAGGGATAGGCAAGTATCACAGATTTAGTTCCCAGAGATGCTGAAGAATTTGTGAATTATTTTAGAAGAAACCTTTAAAAGATGATGAAACGTGAGTGATTCCTAAGTGTGATGAACAAACCATGCTGCCAGATTTGTTCAGGTGATTATTGGTCATTCTCTATAATGTACAGAGGCCATCAGATGAAGATTACTCACATAATTCAGTAGGTCTATCACAAGGTGAAAAAAATACTGATAAGATTAACGAGTAAAAATAAGTTATAGGTGGCCAGATAAATCTTTGCAACTGGCAAACTGCCTCATATAAGTAATTAATGATTTTGACAAAAAGGTACACCTAAATATACACTTTATACTACTATGGGAAGCTTTAGTCACAAAACAAGAGATATAATCAAGTGATCATTTAAACAGAGTAGCTGGTAATCAGCTGCCATTATACTTTGTGCAGCAACTCCGACAGACATTCTATACAATAAAAAGAGTACAAGCCAGTGTCCTGTGACCTACAGTAGACATTTCATTAACATACTCTTCCTCTGGCAGCACTTTTGTTATTTGGATGGTTCTAATCAGAAAGATCATTGATCTTTCTAACAAATGTGCTATGAGAACATATTGACACTTCTTCCAGAGCTGAACATACCAAAAATAGAACGAGTTGCTTTTATGGTTCATTTATGACAGACAATGAGGATCTCCATGGAGTCACAACCTTCCAAGCATGCAGCAGGTGATAAAAAGAATATTGTGATTTTTGTGGAACCCTGCTAATAGCAAATGCAAAAACAAAATGGCGATTTAGTTCTTCACTGGCTTTAAGTCATTTGCAGTAGCATGGACCAGAACCGTCATCACTACAATGCATGCTTTCTAATGGAAATCAGGTCCGTCACCACAAAGGAGGTTGTGGAGGTTATGATGCTGCTATATTATATTTTCTTGAAAAATTATTCCTAGGCCACATCTAGAATATAAGGAAAAAAGGGCAGTTTTGATTTTTTTCCCCACTATGCAGAGTTTGATGTACCCAGCAGTTGATTTTGCTTGTTCTTCTACTTTAATTTCCCAGACCGGCATACATATTGCAAAAAAAACTTATTGCTAAGATGACATACATCAGACATGAAAAAATGAGACATTAGTATAAATGGAATAAATACAATGTTTTTATCATTTAAACATTTCATCATCATTACAGGTGGAGCTACATTCAGGAAAATAAAAAAAGGCCTGGAGGATTTGTTTTGCAACTGATGTTTACACTTTAAATAGGATATCTTGAGAATATTTTACCTGTCATTTCACAGGAAAGCTGCCAGGCCCATGCATGAGGAAGAACATTATATACTAGGACTGCTAGACCAGTCTGGCCAGGAAAATGCAGTGGAGTGAAGGGCATCTTTAATTAAGCGTTTCATGAGTTCCCTGGGGTTGCTGACATTACATCCGACATTTCTCATGGCTTATATATGTCTACACAAAGGAGATTTCTTCTTGTAAATGACATTACCAAAATACTTTAAATGAACATATAACCTATGTGCAACAAGAAGTTTACCTGTGTTGTTATGACCCAATTTACCGATTACATACAATGGGTCTGATTCATTAAAGCTCTCCAATGCTGGAGAGGATACACTTTCATCAGTTAAGCTGTGTGATCCAGCAAACCTCAAATGGATCTGGTCCAGGATTGAAAACATTTGCTAACAAACAGCAAATGACTTAAGAAATTATTTCAGGTTTGCTGGATCACTCAGATTCACTAATGAAAGAGTATCCTCTTCAGCCTTGGAGAGCTATAATAAATCAGGGCCAAGAAGTCTGACACATCAGTGAACACCTCGCCTGATCTACAAACCGCTGTAAACTAGGTGCAAACACTCAGCTCTAAGGATCACTCTGCAAAGTTACTTGGTTTTTGGAAGCCCTGCCTGGGAGATTAAAAAAAGTTGCCCACAGCAAACATTATAGTTGTATTTATTTAATTAAATAATGATATGAAAGTAAATGTCTGGTAATTGTTATAGGAAAAAAATCATTTTTGCAATCCCAATCTTCTGCCTCTCACACCTAAAACAAGACTATTTATTTGCATGCAGTGAACCTGTTTTGGAACCTATAATATATAATAGTAACTTTCTCTGAATTTCCACTAAACTTTTCTTTTGAGACCATTTCCTGGCTATAATGGGATCTGTCCATGATCTTTTGATGATTAGCTAATAGATCAAGATGATCTTTGGCCAATTAACATTGCTTACCACTGCAAAATTGGTAGAGGGGTAAAAAAAAAATTTTGCCCAGAAGAAGAGTTCAAGCTTATGCGTGCTTGTACATCCTTTTCTAGATAGGAGAGCATCACATGTGAAGTTAAGCATATACTGATTTACACTAATTTTTATCAACATCCTGCACAGGTATCCATCCAAAGGGGCTTGGATCTTAGTTTGCTCTAATAAGAGGATGTACAAAGTACAAGCAAAGTGTTGGACCTTACAATGGTGCCAGACAAATCAGACAGGCAATGTGACAAACAATTACAGCTGACACCCAATAATTTTCTGTGCCATGGTTACGAGCACTGGCTCCCTAAATCCACCTTCTGATTACAGCCAGGAATAACTATGTGACAGAGGCTCTGTTCCTTCCCTTCTTTCTCCAAACCAAAATAAAATTGCGGGAGCTTGGCTTTCAACTCCTGTGTTTTGTGGATCCGTACCTCCCTTTGGTAACTTGTGTTCAGTTGTTACACCATATACTTTATCATACTTCTCATAGCTCCTTTAAGAACAGTAGTTTATATTTCTGATGATACTGGCCATTTTGTAAAAGGCCCAGAGAATACAAACATTTACATATCTGTACGACCTTTTCTATACTCACCCTTTAAGTAGTATGAAGAGTATATGTTGGTGGAAAATGATATATTCCACAGTTGGGCTGCGAGTGCCAATCTGTCGTCTCAAGATGTTGTTGAATATCTGGGATACATCCTTCTTACCCTAAAAGATATATTTTCAATTACATATACACATTACAATAATATCGAACAAATCCCTGTACAATGTCTTTTGTATTTACCAGGAATTATATCTTTTTAATTTATAATTAGTCAGATAGAACATCATGCTACAATCTTTCTGTATCTAAAGAAGTTTGTACAGATTGTTATATTAGTTGCCTGAGGTTTGCATAAAAGGATGGAAAAAGGTAAAGTGCTCATACCACAACAAAAATGTAAGTGCACCTGGGCCCAATCTATGAACATTAAACTACATACATATTCAAATCAATCAGTTAATTTCTAAACATTTAGAAACGTGGGCTAACAGCCTGCCAAGATTCTATTCTCATAGAAAATACAGGGCTTTTGCTGTAAACTTTGGCCTGCAATTTCTCACAATGTTTATAAATACAGAAATGAATAGGAGTGATATTAAAGTGATATTACTGCTTGTTTAGAATATGTAGATACTTGTGGGATTACCTTAAAATTTAATACTGAGCTTAAACCAAACACGCAAAACCTTCACTTTTTGCAGTTTCATTTTGTGCAGCTTTAGAATAAGGAAAGCACATTTGTAGGGCTGCCTCACAGGTGCAGCACTGGCTACAGTTTGCTGTAGATCTTGTGCACTCAGGTGTTATATGCAGCATCTGGTACCCAGTTGCCAATTCTACCCACTGCCTGAACAAATGTATGTGCTTCTTGAACTGGTATAGACAAACACCATCGCAGTAAAGGTGGATTAGTTTACATGCAGTTGTGAAGTGGTCTGTATGAACAGGACCTTTCTATGAGAAATCAATGCATTTACCTATACAAAATAAAGACCCTTTACTAATAATAGTGTACATTAAACACCCAATGGATGGATTTACGGTTGTGTTTTGCAGTACAAAATATCATAGAGAGAGAGAGAGATCTTTAAAAACATTAAAATATGTTTGGTTGAGGGGTATGCTGGCATTTGTAACAATACCATTGCTAGTGATACATATAGGGAGTTAATACCGCATAAAAAGGGTATTAAGTTCAAAGTGTGGTGAATCCTGATTATGTTAAGCCCCAAAGGCTAAACACTATATAATCATGAAAATCAAATGAAAAGAGAAAGAGGGTGAGAATCACACCTACCTGGATGTTCCATTCAATGGAATAGGAAGAGCAGATGGGTATGAATATGACAGCTGTTTATTTTAAATTCGGCAATAGATACAGAGAAGGGGAACTATTACATCACCCTGACAGCAACTGTCAACAAGTACAAAAATAACAGTGCAGTAAAGCATTAATCTTTTTTTACTTCGATTACTGTCAAGTAGTCTACAGGAATTCAGGGTTTATTATGGCCTACCTTACAGAATATGTAAATGGCACATATAGATGTCACTCAGTATAGTCACTCATTATTCATTTATTTTTTGCTAGCATTAAAGGTACCAAGTGGACCTGGTAAAAGCATCTTACTATTGCCTGAATGGAAGAACAGGTACTGGGAAAGCCAGTACTACAAGTAAATCAATTGTGCTTCATTGTTCAGGTGGTAAAGTGAAACTAAAGTCCCACTTTGAAAATTGGTGATCAGGCTGGTGTTTTTTTGAAGAAAGGGAGAGGCTTCTGCAATAGCTATTCTTACCTGCCTGATCACTGCCCAGCTGCCAACTGCAGCTCAGAGTTTGTTGCCAGGGAATCTGGCAATCTTGGAATACAAAAGAGGAGAAGGAAAGAGATGCCGATGCCTGCGACAGAATAGGGACAGCCGAGTATTCATTGGGCTTAATTCAGCTTCCCCTTTTACCAGAAGACAAGTTAAGAGGAGGTGACAGAAGGGGGACAGGAAAGGCTTTCTAGGACCACAATTACAAATTCTCAGGTCAAGGGATGCTTCATCAGCTGTATTTGGAGACGTCAGATTGCAAGCCACTAATAAGACAAACTGTTTGAGCAGGTAAATAAATACATACCTCAAAGTCTATGAGATGCAGGTTGGTTATCAATGTCACTAACAAGCCACTGTTATATAACTCCTGTGCTAGCTGAGCCACTGTCTCAGTCTGAGGCTCCTTGTCTCCTGTACCACACAAAATTTCCTTTGTGGCTTGGAGGGATTTGGACACCTCTTCTGAGGCCTGAAAATGCAGAAAAAAAACTTTAATGCAAAAACATTAAGTTCAGAAGAAAAAAAAGGTCTTATTAAATATCATCAATAAAATTATTTTCCCGACTAGAAAATAGAAATGTGTAAGTCAACAAACCAATCTAGTAGTAAGATGAACAAGAAAATATCCATTTCCATTAGCATCCACAAGTATGATTTAAAAATGTTAAAAGTTAATGGTAATCATTCTTACACCACACAAATAATGGTAATCCTTCTTACACCAGGTCCATTGATTTAGAGTGACTTCTCTCTATAACTTTAGCTCATAGTTAACCAGTTTTTGCCAGCACTAATCTAGCAATCAGGAGTCTGGATCTTACAGTACACGCTTCTAGAGAATGATCTGTCTGTGTACAGCAACTATAAAAGACATGAGTCCAGTTGGCCATACTTGATTCTACTGCTCTCAGGTTGCCGATGACATCAGTGCGTGTGGCCGTTGCGCGGTGGGAATTTTAAATCTATTTGTATTGCATTCAATACAAAATAACTGTATTGAATGCAATACAGTGGATTTATAGAGTATAATATTTATTTTATTTTATTTTTTTTTAATTTAATAAATGTATTATTTTGACACGATTTTGTGTTTCAAACTTTATTATACTCATACCATTATTTTATACTGTAAAATACATTTTCATGATAAACAATGTAGCGCTTTTAGACAGAAATGAACCGGCCTGGAGGTTAAAGAAAGGATTCAATTGGTTGCATCAGACACATTGAGCCTGATTTATGAAAGCAAACCAGGACTGGAGAAAATAGACTATCATAGGAGAACTTAGTGAACCAGCAAACCTGGAATGGACCTGATCCAAGATTGTAAATACTGTATTTGCCAATACCAAATGATTTTTATAAAATCCATTCTGCCATAATAGCCTATCTTTTCTCGTCTTGGAGAGCTTTGATAAATCAGGCACAATGCCTCATGTGTACATTAGGACAGGACATGGGAGTTAAAAAAGAAAATACATTTTCTGTACCTTTTCTGTCTTCTTGTCCTGCTTCTCTAATAAGGCCATATTATCCTTTAACGTTTTCACAATTTCTGCAGGATTCTTGTGTGATTTACTAAACAAAGGCATTTTTTTCATCTTGCTGGAATGTTATTGTGATGATACCCTAAAAGAAAACCAAAGCATAAAATAAATAAAATGCTACAAAAATATTGACCAACCCATTACAATTTTGTGTCAATTTGATATATCAATGTATTTTACATGGGGACTGTTAAGTATATATTAGGATTGATAACAAGCAATTGCAAACTTGTTACTGCAAGTTGGAGGGAGCCGAAAATTTCCCTTTTCCAAATAAGAAATGGAACAAACCCTTTTTTTGGGTCATGTTGAAAGCTGCAGTACAGCAGGTCCCCGACAGCTTAAGGGAGAGCAGACGTCTCTTCACCTGTAACATAATGTAAAGCTAGATCTACCAAATTAAAGGACAACCTAGGTGTCAAGCCAATACAAATCAAACACTAGTACAAACATACCAATCATCCAGGAATAATGCACATTGGCCTTGATTAGGAAAATATTAAAGGACACCCAGCTATCAGCAGCCAGAAAACATGACCAAAGAATGCCGTCATTTTGGCTGCAAGGGTGCGTAAAATTTCTTCTGAAAAGAAAACATCCCAATCTGTTTGTTCAAGTTCACAGTCTTCCTTCATTAGAGCTGACCTTCCTTATTTATCTTTTAGAAAGGCTAGCAACCCTAGTAAATATTTATTTGTGACCCACAGAGATTTTGATTGCATTGTTGCTAATACATACAACAAAACAAACCTCAACCACAAGTTCTACTTAATAGAATGTGAAAAACTGTATTAAATGGAAGAAAGGGATCAGAACAAAATACTTGGAAGTGTTTTGTACTTTACATTTGATTGACTGAAGTGTTGATTTTAAACCGTACAGAGTTTGAGATTAAATTAGATGCCCGATAGCCAAGACTTTGGATAAATGTGTCCAACTTAAAGGTGGCCCTCCATCAGCAAAAAAGGCTTAAGACTACATCTGCTAAAAAATCCTATGGGCATCAGTAATACTAACTTGTCCACTTGAGTTTTTTTTTTTTTTTTAAGACAATGGACCTGATTTAATAAAGCTTTCCAAGGCTGGAGAGGATACACTTTCATCAGTGAAGCTGGGTGATCCAGCAAACCTGAAATTGATTTCTTCAAAGTTAATGGGTATTTGCTAGCAAATGTTTTAAATCCTTGACCAGATCCATTCCAGGTTTGCTGGATCACCCAGCTTCACTGATGAAAGTGTAACCTCTCCAGCCTTGGAGAGCTTTAATAAATCAGGCCTAAAGTTTTGGTATTTTCGAAAATACAAATAAATGAAAGTTCTGAATATGTACAGCTCTCCAACAACTTCCAAAAGTTCCTGGATGACATAGCTCCCATAGGGATCACACACCTGCTGTACTGGAACATTACATATTGATGATCAAATCTGCTAAGGACAAAGATTCAATAGGCAGTTGGACCAACCTGCAGGTGTATGGGTAGCTTTACTATACTGTAATTCACCTGAACCTCCTGTTCTTTGTTCAGTGTTACAAACTCAATTGAGCCTGTTAAAATCCTTGGTTGGTTGGCAAGTTTTTTGAGTAGATTGTTCTAGCTGCAATACAGAGTTAAAATCTGTTCCATTTTTTGTTTTTAAAATTGCACACATTTTCTTTTAATGTAAAGCTATTCTTTAAAAAAAAATGCAAGCAGACAGGTTATTTATTAAAGAAGGGACATGGTATGTCTCCTTAAGCAGGTGGATATTGCAGAAAGGGTCCCTTCCGCAATAATTGTTCCTACCTGCCTGATTGCCATCCAGGTGTCAAATCTTGCTGAACCCGCACAGATGTCAGATAGACATTGAATACTGTCAATGAAAACAATCTTTTTTAATTGTTCCATAGTTTTTATTTGTACACATAGTGCCATTCTATTTTATAGAGAAGGAAGAGTAGAGGACAGAAGAGCAGCACCCCAATGTGCTCTCCTCTATTAAAAAGCATGGTGGTCACTCATCAACAATGGACGACAAAGACCTGTATAACAGATAGCATAAAGTGTACCTAAACTCAGAAATTTCCCTTTACATAAAAGGCTAGACAACCCTTTTAGGTTAAGTAAACATTCTGTTTGTTTTTTTTAAAAGCAACACCCTTTTTTTCAATTAAAACAAAAAAAAGTGCAGCACTGCCCCCTAGGCGATTGAGAATAAATGGGATTGCAGAGCCTCCTGGGATACCTAGGTCACGCATCTCAGAAAGCTCTTAGGTGCTCTTTCTGGGCATGATTGAGCATCTCAAGCATGTGCATAAAGAGCCTTTTCATGAAAAGGGAAAAAAATTGCTATTATCTAATGAAAAGATTGGAGCTGAGCATACTTTTTAGATAAAGTCTAGAACTGGTGCCAAGTTTTATGAGTTGGAACTGTGTTGATGACATTTTTTAGATACGTTCCAGAATTAGTAGTAAATATTAGAGCTGGAGGGCATCAACAACATTTTAAATATAACCCTTTTCTAAAGCTGATCACATACATAAGCTCTAGAATAAACAATGATTTACTAAAACTGCAGTGGAATAAATTACATTTTTTAGTTAAGCTTCAGAACTGGTCTGAGTCTATTTAGTAGAAAGTGCAGCTGATGATTGTTACTGGAGCGGAATTTAGAACAAAACTTTGGTACAAATTTTGGAGCCTGTTTTTAGCGCTAATTTAGTTGCTACTTTACGGCTTTTTAAATAACATAGGTCAGTATGGAGTTTGTTTTGCAGCAGCAAAATAAACGTCTAAATAGTGAAATAAGGTATTCAAGTATTTTCATTTTGTGGAATTATTTTTTTAATGCAATCTTGGTGCATGTCCTATGAAATCATTTCTTGTGACATTGCATTTTAACTTGTAACCAACCAAGTATTTTCACATATGAAATCCATGAGAATGGGAAAATGGTGAAAAATGATGCTTTTGTCATGTCCCTGTTAAATGTATAATATCAGTGTGCTCATTCCACAACAGGAAGGCTGAAGTAGTGAATAACAATCAAAAATAGTAACCCTTACCCCCAACCATATGTATCTAGGACCCCAATCCAAAACCATAAGGCAAGGATGGACAATAATGTTTGCTCTTTTCCACATAGTTAACTAATTTCATTACCAATACATTGTTTTTATCAGCATTCCCTTTCATGACAGTATAGTGTTTCTTACACATAAAAACCACCAATCAGAGTTGATTCAAACTATTTTTGTAGCTTTTAGAGTGTTTTAGGAGATGAGGTCTTTAAGAAGCTCCGAGACTGGAGTTTAGGTTTTTGTACAAGACTGGAGTTGGAGGCCCAAATGCTGGCACACTACCAATGACCAAAAATGGCTTGAGACAGGTTAATCATAATCATACAGAAACTTATATGACATCATCATAGATCCCATATTACATCAGACGAATACAATAATCAAAAATAGGAAAGGTCTGTAACAAAGAACAACAGACCCTGAAAGGTCTCTCCGTCATTTCATGGTAATACAATATCACCAGCCCACTTAATAGATCATTGAATTGAAAGAAAAATAATGGACTTGGCACTCTCACAGTCAACTGTTTATTGGCAGAGCAACTATTTTCCATCACATAGGAAAATCTCTGCACATAAAAAAGAATAAAGAGTCCATCTGATAACTAGAAGGTAAGTGGTGCACACTGGTATAAAAAATGAACTGAGCTAAGAGATGTTTGGATCTAACCTAATACAAAAAAAAAACCCTGACACATTCTGGAAAAAATACAGAACCTCCTGTCAATGAGGTACCTGTTACAGTTACACACACACACACACAAGGTTCAGCTACTTTTAACTGGATGCATCACCCGGCACACTTTTCAGTAGCCACCCGGATGTTTTGGGTGGTTACTGAACAGTTGGGTCACAATACTGGTTCCATCACCCACCTACAACTTCTTAACACCCCTCAGCTTAAAGAAAATTTCTGGGGAAAGTAATCACACACACACACACAATATTTATTAAGCTGCATACCTAACCAGCAGTTCAGTAGTATAATCTAGGATCTCGGATGAGCTATTCCTGGGGAAGGAGATTCGTTAATACTCCACAACAAGCTAGAGCCCAATTTCTACAGCCAGGCCAAAGCTAGCAAATATGGAGCACTGCCAACCTTTATACAAAGAACCTCCTATCAAACAGTTCTCAGTTTACATTATATATAAACATTCAGATAGTCATACAGGAAAACATACAAAATCATAAAAAAAGGTACGCCAGTTTGTGAATTACTACCAGTGTTAGTAGTGGGGGTGGGATAAAAATAAAGAATGCCCTATACTGACTCAAGTTGTTATTTTTTTTTATTAATAAATATTTATATAGCCCCAACATATTGCACAGCACTATACAATAAATAGGGGTTGCAAATAACAGACAGATACAATGACACAGGAGGAGGAGGAGAGGACCCTGCCCAGAAGAGCTTACAATCTAAGAGTTATAATAATTGGTTTCAAAGATTGTCTGTTTTGCATAAAAACACTTTTCTGGCTTCAGGGGCCAGAACAAAAACTGTTAGGGATTTAAATTGTTCTGTCATTAGAAACTATAGCAAAGTTTTGCTGAGGTGAGTTTTGTAAGGCAAGTCAGTAATGGGTAAAGATCAGCTACAAGAAGGCAAAACTTTTTTGCCACCGTTTCCATAATTCAGTTCTTCTTAAAAGCAGAGTTTCCTATAGAAAAGCTGGTGACAATGAGATAATCATCCCTGTCAATCTCAGTGATATCAATTTAGTGATGCATGATTCCTCACTCCTAATTACAGAGCAGAAGAAGCAGTAGATTTATACAATGTTGTTTCACTGGTGGATAACAAAACACAATTAGCTGACAGCAATTGTAATGCAATCACAGAGAAGGTATATCACACTAATTATATGTTATCTGAAGTCCATGAATATAAAAATACAATACTGTAAAGAAATTATGCCCTAACATCAAGTTCTGTTTAACTTTCTCAAATGGTTGTTTGTTTTGTTGCAAATTGTTCATGGGGCAGTACTAAACAGTATGCTTGACTATTTCAAAGGGAACCTGAACTGGCCTGAAAATCCCTTTGCACAAACTTTCTGGTAAAGTGACTGCTGAGAAACCAGAACACAAAGCAAAAGAAAATGTCAGGGCCAAAGGCACAAAGTACCCATAGTTTATACGTCATTCAGGGCTAGTTGTAGGGCCAGGCAACTGCAGAACCCCCACCTTTTCCAGGGCCCAGATTGATAGAAATGCAGAAGTGCAGGGAGCAGGAATGACTGCACTTCAAAACTGTGACTGAAATCCGTGTCTCTCAGATGAGCTTACAATCGAAGAACCCCCACCATAGTTGAAGGTCGAATCTGGAGTGCCTGGAGGAAACCCTTGCTAACACAGAGAAAAAACATTTTATGTTAGAAACACCTTATGTTCAGAATTAAACATTTGCTGTTTAGAAAAATTCTTTTCTACGGTGTATGAAAAATGTCCCTTGGGGTTTCAGAAATGATATACACTAATGTAAAGTTATTTTAAACATTTCACCTTCATTCCAAGTTGAATGGTTGGCATGTCAATAATTCAAGTAATTATAGGCGCATGTCCAACTAAAGAAATCTATATCTCTGACAAATTACATAATAATAATCAACACAAATAAAAAACCTCAGGCTCCTAATTTGAATGATGTCTGTAAAATACTCATATAAACTGAAAATTAACCTAAAAATAAATATAATACACATCCTCATCCAAAATAGCCTGGTTAAAAAAAAAAAAAAAAAAAAAAAAAGCTGCCCCTTCCCTTAGAGTTAATGACTTCCAGCCGCTTAAGAAAGAAATCACTGAGGAGGTAATTTTGACCACTATGTTGGTGCCAAGACCCCTGGCCCTGATGAATGACAGGCACTTTTTTTTTTTTTAATTCTATTCAAAAATTCTATTTAAAAGTCTATTCATTTCAATAGCCTGTTACCTGATCTAACTTATAACTTAAAACTTGCAGAAATACAGGAAGATAGATAAGATAGATGTCATCTACTGAAATTAATTGAGCATTAGCAAGTTGGCTTTCTAGCTAGTAGAGCGGCTGTATTAAACAACAAAAGATCTGTTACGAGTCTCGGATAATTACAAGCTGTCCAAGCCTTTCTTTTGTTTTGGGTTGTTCTAAAACTAGTAGTGGAGAAGGATTTTGAGCGTCAAAATCCTTCCTTGTGGTTGGAAAATGTTTCTTATATGTTTGTTAACTCCATCAACACTCTTCAGATGGCTACATGGACTCATGTAGCAGTCTAGGCAAAGTTCATGTAACTTCCACCATCAATTCAATACTTCTTGAATGACAGTAAAGGGGTAGAGCAATGTTTTCACCAGCTGTTTTTAGCCGGGCGCACCACCCAGCACTTTTCAGTAACCAGGGAGTTTCTGAGTGGTTACAGAAAAGTTGGGTCACAATACAGGGGCTGCCAACCACCTACAGCTTCTTCCCACCCAGTTTAAAAAAATTCTGAAGAGAATAGAGACATGCAGTTCAAAATAATATAGTTTATCAAGGCCTACAATAACTCACTTTAATAGAGAACCCTGTGAGATTCCTTCATGAGTGCTCAAATGCAAAAACTTAGATGATGACATCAATTACTTACTGTGATCATGCCCTGAGATCCAAAATATCTGACAGGCAACATTTGAATGCATGCCTAAAATCACTAACGACACTACCTTGCCATGCATTTAAAGGATTATTTATTCAATTTTGTTGACACAGGTTTACTGTAATGTAAGAGCACCCACACTATTCTGGATCCAGTCTTGTGAATAATTATACAGCATGGCTGTACCCTAGAGTGAATATTATAATACACATTCACATTAATCCAAACACAAACAATGACCTATGCCCAAGTACCTGAATATTACATACACAATATTATTAATATTACACAGTATTTATGTAGCGTCATCATATTACGCAGCGCTGTACAAAGACCTAAGTCATGTCACTAACTGTCACGATCTAATGTCCCTACTACGGTCATATGTCATTTATATAGTCTAAGGTCATTTTTTGGGAGAAAGCCAAATAACCTCACTGCATGTTTTTGGGCTGAGGGAAGAAACCGGAGTACCCGGAGGAAACCCATGCAGACATGGGGAGAACCTGTAAACTCCATGCAGATAGTGTCCTGGCCGAGATTGGAACCTGGGACCTAGCGCTGCAAAGGCAAGAGTGTTACATCTGAGCCACCATGCTGCCCTTACACATTGCACTTAATAGATGAATGTGTCATTATTATATGTACTTTCACAATGCAGGGCCATACAGTACAGAAGCTTTGAAGGGTTTTTAAGGGCCAATGCAGACAGCTCTAAAGAAAAGCACCTCCTATACAAAACACATTTTAGGTAATCAATATTCTATTAAAACAAAATTGGAGAACAAACCAGTTTGCTGAGGTGTTATCTTTTTGGAGTTATCTGTAACTAGTAACCTGGTATAATTTACAGGAAGTCTGGCATTATGCAGGACATAGATCCAAATATACATCCAAAAATAATTAAAGAATGCATATACATATTGCCCCTGCTTTATAAATGTGGAGACAGATAACTAGATGTACTCCTATGTAGAGGACTACTGAAATCCTTGCTCAGTGTGGTAACAAGAAATTCATAAACTCAAATGAACCGACCTCTGAATGAATAGGGAACGTTTCTTGCACTGTATTAAACAGGATTTTACTATGAAATGAGACCATTAATATTTAATACCGATAATACATTATCATCTGTGAATATTGCTAGATTTATTGATGTGCATTGGTATTGGTTTTATTGGCATAATCATTTTCTCCACCTGCCTATGCAGCAGCTCTCACACTTTACTAAAGAAGCACTTTAGAAACCAGGCTGCAAACGGCCATGAAGTAAACACGAAACCAATACATTTTTATATTGTATTTTCTTCTGAAACAGTATACAAAACAATCTTCCCTAATTGATAAAAGGCTATATTTGGCAGTACTTACTTAATAATCGCCTGACCAATGTTGTTCCAGAAACTGTTCCAATAAATAAAGGCAAGGCAGACAGATTACATATCCCCAGTTGTGTGATTGTGTTCAGTTAATTCTATTTCTTGTTTGCTCAGTAATATAACACAAAAAGCAGTTTCCTTCTCTGTCTGCTGACAGACCGGCATCCCCAGGACTATTTGCACATAATCGATAGCTTGCAGAACAGTAGAAAGCAGCAGTAAATTTCCACTGTAGCCGATTCTGTGCTCAGATTCTTTCTTGATCCTTCTGATATAGGCAGTACATTTTCTGGTTGAACCAGCTCTTTCTGTGAAACTTAGCTGCTCATCACAGGAATGTGTGTAAGACAAAAGACAAAATAAAACATTTGCCAAGAGAATCTTCTGAGGTTAAAGTCCCCACTAGCACAGCAGGGCAGAGCACACTCCAGAAGTGTTCCGCCTTACTGCTGGAGTTAACCTCTCCCAAGCCATTCAGAAAGAAAGACAACACCTTCTATTCAATGACCAAATACACTCACAGGAGGAAGAGCAACACTACAACAACCTGGTTATATATTTACACAGAATACATTTTCCTGGGTCCAACTCTACACTGAGAATTGTAAGCAGAAGGAAAAAAAGTGAATTGCAAACCTTGTGGAACCACTGAGAGATTAGGATGGTTAAAGCCCAACTCTAGCATAACCTTTTTGTTTTTGAGAGGGTGATGAAGGATTAGGATGTCTGCAAACTTTTTGTTGCTGTCAGTTACAATTCAGAGGCTAAAATCCAGAAGGAAGGAGGTCCAGTTCTTCTTTATACATGCTATTAGTAGGGAATATTTGAAATGGGCTGCCATCTGGCTTAAAAAAATTTCTGGGTTAAATACTGTTTTAACATAATCATATTTCCTCTTAGATTGTAAACTCCTCTGAGCAGGGTCCTCTCCTCTGTCAATGTCTGTGTGTCAATTGCAACCCCTATTTATTGTACAGAGCTGCATAACATGTTGGCGCTATTTATATTGTGTTTATTAATAATAATATTTAGCTCCTCAACAGATCACTATGAACGACACTACTTCTGCAGCTAAATCTCCTTTGAAGGCCAGAAATCTAAAAAGGAACATTAAAGATGAGTTGAAATGGGCACAAGATGGAAATTTAGGGACATTTCTAAATATTGTGCCCCTCTAAATTCTGGAGTTTGAAAAGAATCATTTTAAATGTCTTTGCTCTTGTAATACGATTATTGCTTTTTTATCACGTATTATACGTTCTTTATAAATATGTGGTTTTAACAAGCATTGGGTACTGTAAAATGTCCCGGCTGACTTTGGAGTTTCACCCTTGAAAAAGTCAAGCTATATGACTATAGGCTAAGTGTTGATTCTCACAGAACCGGTACAGAACTCTTCCTACAATGGATTACAGTCTACTTCTAAATAAATGTAACATGATTCAGTGTTTTCATGGTATAATGTAATAAGTGTTCAGTGTAAAACATGAACACCATTCATCTGACTTCTCCAGAGACTTGCTTGGAAAACAGGAATGTGCTGGAGATGCAATACACAAGTGTAGTACCTTACAGCAAACTCTTGGGGGCACCTAAATTTTAAAGAGAACCAGTCAGCATTTTGAAGTTATAAAACTTAAATCATTGCCTAAGACAAGGTGCCGCAAGGTGTCAGCTATGACCCTAATTGATCTGAAAACCTAGTTCTGTATTCCCCTTTGATACTGAGCAATCTCTGGTATTAGGGTTTGACAGGCTAGATAAACGGAGCTTTACTCACCTAACCTCCCACTATCCAATGAACTCCTTTATTGGCTGCTGGTGTCAACTGATCTTAATGGTCTGCTGTAAAAAAGTACTATACATAAACAGTTTGATGGGGAAAAGTTGGAATCTCTGGCATGCCAGACTATAAATTTAGGAGTAGATGTTCCTAAGAACATTAGGTTACTGAAACCCAAGGAGCAAATACACAGTGACAGCCTGGTGATCTAAAGCAATCCCAGAAGAACTAAACCACTGGACAGGCAGTCTGTGTCCCTAGTTGGGTTTAATCTGAAGCAATGATTATTCTGCTGAAAACTGTGTATGCATATATTTTACTATTAATCTTGTGATCTTATTATCTATTATATGATAACACAACTTTGTTCAGAATATTTATAGCTAACACCCTAAAGGGGAGCTCTTGGGGGGAAATGGGAAACAACACAGTATTATCCTTTTGGTACCCAAGGTGTTTGGACCGTTACTGTTTAACATCTTTATAAATGATATAGCGTTT
>NC_092858.1:21689549-21723200 GCF_032062135.1 Pyxicephalus adspersus
TTTCATCTGGGATATGTTTATTTCCCTAATGGTGGTGTATGTCTTTTTTTTAACCTAACTATGCAAATATGTAATTCTGTACACTAAAAATACCACAAATCCCTTCGCTGCAGCAAACAGCAACTCCCTTTGATCAAAGAAGGTGGCAAGGGAGGACTCTGTTTTGATTCATACTGTGTTATATTTAATGGCAAATATGTTGCCTGGAACGTAATAAAGCAAGACAATGGCTGAGCTTAACAGCCTGAATAGGAATTTAGTTGTTCAGATTTTTAATCAATTATGCTGTGGTTTCAGGAAATTGTGGAAACAATTAAAAATAGAGAACGTCAGCCAAGCAATGTGCTGCAGAGGCAATTAGGTGTAAATGAGCAGTGACTTCCAAAAATAAAAGGTCATTTAAATTGAGTGGATACGGTCTCTAGTACTAAAAGATTTTTTTTAGCCTAATGAGTAATATACCTAAACAGAGGCCAGGGTTAAAATGAACAATAGTGTCTCTGCTGCTGTAATAATTAAAAGAAGAGAAGTCTCCTCATGAGAACTAGATCCCCCACCATGTTTTTACACAGCTAACAGGATTTTACTGATGGTGCTTAAGGGCACAACTACTCTTAATATTACAGAATTCAAATAAAAAGTTCTCTTTACCCAATGCAACATAAGCAGTATGCTACATATGGCCACTTACTCCCCACTGCTCCAATCTGCTTGTGTCTGGGAAATACCCAG
The DNA here is from genome assembly GCF_032062135.1 of Pyxicephalus adspersus. NCBI lineage: Eukaryota > Metazoa > Chordata > Amphibia > Anura > Pyxicephalidae > Pyxicephalus > Pyxicephalus adspersus. The sequence continues at coordinate 21,690,282 of NC_092858.1, forward strand.
TTCTTAGGTATAGGTACTGCACATGGGAGACCATAATGCCCCCAGCACCCCACACTGGAGGACTTGATGACTTAGTAGCCAATAGCTGGGCATCTGCACTGCCACATGAGGCAATAAGAAGGATGTATAGCTGTGCAAGTTTCAACATGCCTAATGAGAAACATACGCAAAGGCTCCAGGTTATCAGGTAATAACCTTATAACTAATTTTCCAAGAATCTTCCAGGACTGCTTACTAGAGGGACGGCTATTCTCTCCAGGGAAAACTCCTGCTGATAATATAGCAAGACTGACAAACCTTAACCAGGTGAGAGCTACTTTTCATCATTGGATACTTAGAAAAGGAGTAATCAAGTAATAACTACAGTTTTCCCAAATCATCCTCAAGGATGAGTTACTGCAAAATTCATCATCTCAATGTTGCTAGTCCAAGTGGCCACTTCCCATAGACAGCACTGCTGTAGTTGCCCAATGGACCTTTAAGTTTGGAAAATTAAAGACATATATATCTCCTGGAACAAATTAGAGGACATGTAGCCTTAACTTGAAATAGTGAAATAAAGTACAGGTGAACCCTATGGAGCCCATTCAGCTAGGCAGAAGTCAGCCTTCCTAAAAGAGACAACTGATGTGTGAAAAGACTCATAAATAAACCAATATGCAGAAAAAAGATGAAATAAAAAGCTTTGGCAAACTGGCCTAGGAAAGATGGACAGGAAAGAAGAACACTTGAACACTCAAAAATAAACCCCCAATCCCTTTGTTCTACTGCAAAACAACAAAAAGTTTCACATGCAGGACAATCCCCTTTTTAATGTACAGTGCTGTTTAATTTGCTAGCCCTATATAAATATTTTATAATAATAATTAAAATGATATAATAAAATAATCTTGCCAGTAAAGTGTCTCATTTAGGTAATAAAACATAAAAACAGTCCCTTATGGATGAGCAAACAATGTTTCCTATGGGTTATTTAAATGTATGAACCAAATTCAAGTGCCATATTGGTTTTAGGGAAAATGAGCAGCGCTATATGGTACATTACCTATCCAAACGTCCCAATCAAGATGTGAGAAACAACAGACTCTGTACAAAATAGAAATTGTAAAAATCTGGCATCTGTTAGTACAGAGACAAAGTATGGAACACTTCGTACTACTAGGGTAGGATGACTTCTTAAGCAGAGCACTGATCCTTGTAGCAATCACAGATAGGGAAACGCTTTACCACTTAAAATCTGGGTTACAATAACCAAACCCTTAAAACCAGTAAACATAAAGCAGGATGAAGAAAAAAAGGCTACAGGTAAGGTTGTAGGAAAGAACCAGAGATGTAAAATAGTACAGAATTTTAGGTATTAGGCTTCCCTATTCCGGAGTCAGCACACATAGAATGGTTATAAGGAAATAAGGGGAAGCCAAGGAACCCTTGTCAAGCTATAGTTTGTGAAATTCCCATGGCCCACAGTACTACATTTCAGGTGACAAGATGGAGAGGTCTGACCTCTGCAGCTGACTCACTAGAAGAGAAACAAAAAAAACCAAAAGGTGGTTTCAGGTGAAAGCAAACTAAAAAATCTCGCAGGAGCTATCACTTTCAGTTTTTTAAACTCTCTGGCACTGTGTTCCCCACAGGAGGGGTAGCCATCTCTCTAGTGAATTGCCGTGGAGGAGGGTGTGGGAAACCTGTCATTACCTATGCATGGACAAAGTACAGGTTTAATTTATCAAACCATAAAGCGAATTATAGGCTTTAAAATACAATGTGTGCTGCATTGCATTCCCAGATACCACAGAGACATGCCGACAGTGAGTTAATGTGAAAGTACATTTAGCCATTTTACATTTATTATTTACTCAGAAGTAGAGCACTGCCATAGGGTCACAGTTTGACCCCTAACCTTAACATAATGCAAAAAATATACCCAACTTAAATTTAAAAATATGCAATGTTTGTGCACATTTCCTAATGGTTTGTCGCTTATAAAAACAATGAAAGTACATAAAAAAACAGTTTATCTTAGAAGAAATTCAGTGAGTACATTTTTGTAGGTAGCTGATAACACAATCTCTGCTTCACTGCAGTGCTCTCAGTTAGTATTGTCAGTCCTGCCTCAATTCTCCTCTTCTGAGCTACAAACATCCCTCTCAATAATGTATGACCTAGAGGGCGGTTAGCTGTAGTCTAGAAGAGAACTGAGACAGAACGGAATACACAGCTTGCAATTTCAGTGAAGAGAGGTAGCATTGTCCAATCACGTATTCAAGCATCCAAAAATTTACTGTATCTAACTGGTATGTGCCTAAAACAACACAACATGGGAGATGTGAATTTTTTTTTGCACAGAAATAGACTTCAAAGCAAAACTAGAGCCATTAATAATCATTTGTCTCCATTTCATGGCAGATGACACTATTTTCTTCCTTCTTTTCTTCTGCAATCTGCCAAGCTGGAAAGACGTAACTCCAAAGCAGGTGTGCAGGAGTTCATTCATTCCCAGCATGCGGAAGGGACATCGCCCCAGACAAGTAAAGTATTATGGTTCTGTTTATAGATTCTTCTACTGAAGTTAGGTAGAAAAAAAGTTCCTTCCCCTTTTATTTTTTACATTTTTTTTATAGATAAATAAAATCTTTATTCTACAAAAACTAAATGCATTTTTCATTATGTATTGTGAATTTTGGGCTTTCTAAAACTAGTTCTGAACTTTTATTATGCTGACTGGATCTATATGCTACGGTTTCTACTTGCGGAAGAGCAGGGGGCTGTGTCACATCTCTGAGTCATTCAGCTGATTCATTCAGCTAGTGATTCTTATATTAGATCTGTAGTCATGGGGCAGCAGTTAACTATTTATCTCAAACTTTGGTGTACCAGGCATGCACCCTTCTCCTACCTCTTGGCTGTCAAAAGGCAAATTTAAAATATTTTTTTTTTGTGTTTTTTTATGTTTTTGTAGGTAAACAATTACATTTATTCTTTTGCTTGCTTAAAGCCTGGTAAAACACATTAAGTCTGGATCTTGGTTACATGTACGGTGTTCTCCCTAGCCCTTTCTAGCCAGGCGCACCACCCCTACTTTCCAGTAATCACCTGGCTGATTTGGGGTTGTTAATTAAAAGTTGGCTCACAATACAGGGGCACTGGACTGTTTGGACATAATACAAAGATAATGGAAAATTCGAAAATACTAAGAAGATGGGCATGTTAAAGTGGAACTAAAGTGAAAACAAAATAAAAAAAAAAAAAAAAAAAAAAACACAAATCCCTTTAATCCTGCAGATCCCTCGATGGCTCCGGACCTTACATCGATCTGGTTCTGCGTCGTCCTATAATTCTTTATTGCCGCCTTCTCCCCTCTTCTGTTCCTCTTGCTACATCACTGCGCAGGTGAAAGATCGGGTGACGTGGCCACTGTGAAGAGGAAAAGAAAAAAAAAGCCGACCGCACTGTGCATGCATGAGATCAACATCTCTTTCCCCCTAGTGGAGAACATGCCCCTTTTGCGCATGCCCGAAATTGGGCATGCACAGAAGGAGCAGCCAGAGCCTCCTGAGATGCATTACGTAGGTATCCCGGAAAGCTCTGCTGCCAATCAAGACATAAAAGTGCTGCACTTAGAAAAAAAAAATTACACTTTTAATATACGTATAAGGGTTGTTTAGCCTTTTATGCAAATTAAATGATGGAATGCAATGAACAAAGAATCCCGTACCCCCTGTATTTTTGTCAGCTTTCTACCACCATCTAGCTAGAAAGCTGACAAAAATACGGGGGATTACTTAATTTCTATGACAATAACAACTGAGAACCATAAATTTGTCATGTGTTGCCCTGTCCACTACCCACTTCTTCCCACCCAGCTGTAAAAAAAAGTTCTGTTGGAGGGGGAGAACACCCTCCATGTATACCTATAGAAATAAACTATACATTCCATTTCCAAAAGAAGAATTTCACTCAAAGCTCATGTCCTCAAAGCTGTGTGGTATTCTGTACAAGATTCTATTTTAATCAAAACTGCTCTACACTTTTCATACAGGAAGCTTTGAAGGTACTTAACAAGATAATTCCATTATTTGACTTTAGCAAAGTAAAAAGGAGAACTCGTTTCAGATTTTCAATGGGTTATGTGGAGTTTCTTTCTATAAAGGTTACAGTCCCAAGTCTTTCCAGGCATGCTATACTGTTTCAGTCAGTTGATCTACAGACATTATTATTATGACATTTGACATTGTAGAGATATGATCAGCTAAAGATTTTCCACCCACCAGTCACAAAGACGGGAGAACTGGCAGTACCAACTCTTTTCTAAGAAATTACTCAGGAACCAAAGGCTAAGACTGATCAGAAAAAGGTCCAAGTGTGATCAAATTCTGGTGGAAGTCCTGGATCATCATTCTCTAAACAACACCTGTTATCAATGGCCAGTAAAATCCCTGTGCGAACTGTATTAGACAGTGTCAGAGAGGTACAGCATGCTGGGAGGTCATATCCTCCAACACATCCAGAAGTAGAAGCGGCTGGGCTAGAAAGAGACTCTTATGTCCTAAAATGACAATGTGACAAATTTTATTTTATCTTGTTTATGTTTTCTTTTGTACCCAACAGCATTCTACCCCAAAAGTGTTAGTCTAAAGATGTATTTTTCATTCTACTGACACTGCAGGTACATAACTGAAAGAGTTTGTCCATTCATGGCTATTTTAGCCAATATGGTATTCATTCAATATGGTTATGCAATTCTTAGGGTTATTGGCTGAAATGTCACCCAACAAGTTTCACCCAACCTTTCACAAAGAGTTTCAATGGCATGACCTACCCTAACATTCCCTATTCACTGATTCATACTTATCAAAAACTAAAGGCTCTTACAGTTTGTTTACATCTGAAGGTAGGACTCAATGGCCTCATAAAAGATTATGTTGCTTAATACGCAAATATAAGCAAGATAGAAGACAAGTGACCATCAGATGTGAAACCGTGGGACCAGGGCCCTTTGGTTCTTTGTACGTATGAATGTGGGTAAGTAAAAGTAAAGTGCACCAAAAACAATGCCTACATGTTATTCTGCCAATTGCTGTACAGTATGATAACTGCATCATCCTAGAAAACTGTCTAAAACATGAGATGTGACTGTTTAAAATACAGTAAGTATTTGAAAATTTCACCTTATCTGCTGTTATATGATAACCTAAAAATATGGCTTTTCCCATAACTTTCTGCAAAAGTGAATGTATATCTCCCCCATGGAGGACACAGACAGGAATAATAACAAAAACAAAGAGGCTCTACTAACCTTTTCACATTTGGCTTTAAATACTCCTATGCATGCATGCATGAACACAGTAAAACTGTTATGTTGTAGGGTTTTACTGCATATGTATTTCAAAAGTTATATTTTACCACATAATATTAAACAAAGAAACTTCATGCTCAAGTTAAATTTTTTTTTTTTTTACCAGTTCCTCCTCCTCCGCCATCAAAATTTATTTTAGGTGTCTTTCTTTGCAGGTAAATCATGGCTGGATGGAGGGGTGGTCAGGATACCGAACATAACTTTGTGAAAACACTTTTCCTCATAACTCTTCTCCAGAACCCCATCCCTGATACAATCAGTAAACTACCTCTTTGAGAGAGGTATGTAAATAACAAAGTCAGTATGGAGGAATGAGAGTTCATAAGAAGATTGTATTTGCATGCATATCAGGCCTAACTAGCAAAAAAGTAGTTCCATGGTAATAACAGGTAGACTTTAAGTGCTAACATATCACCAGCATGGAGTCTGACATGACCCATAAAGTCTCTCAAGATAAAACACTATCAAGTTTTGCAGAGGATATTGGGATTTGTCATTTACCAGTAGCACAGCATGGGACTGATGCATCAATATGTCCTCATTTAGAATTATTAATATTATTACACAGACGTGTATTTTGTTTTAAAGAATATTTGTAATCTTGTATAAGAACCTTTACAGGAGTATAATAGCTGAAGAAAAGAATAATGATTGCTGTCTGTACTAACAGTTTCAAATACCAACATCGTGATATATCAGCCCAGTGATGGGGTAGTATTACATTGACACTGTCCAGGTCAGAGAGACATTTGAATGAAAACAAAGCAGGTCAACCAATACACACAGAATATGACAGACAAAAAAAAAACATTTGTAAAGAAAACCTGTGCTGAAGGAAATATAGAGGTTGCATTGCTTAGCTCATCTGAAAATTGTAGGCTGTCTGGTTGTTACACTAATTGTAACTTGCTGACCTCCCTTACTGTACTCTTCTTCTTGATTGAGTCTTTTGAGTTTTGAGCGATGTACATACAGTGCCGCTCTGCTCTATGGAGGAGCGGCACCCTGCTGCGCTCTCTCCCCTTCACTTGTATTACAATGGTTCATGGATCGCCATGACAGATACATGAACGACTTTGGACGAGAGCACACACACCAGAGTCTCGTCCGCTACTATCCCTGAAGCGATGATCACACAAGAGTCATCTGATGTGTGTACGTAGCCTAACTCTTGCCTTTCCCAAACCCTATAGGCCCATTCATGTCTTTGCATTCCAATAACATGCAGTAAAGCTCTACTTTTTCCGCCCCTTACTGCACAGTACCAGAACCCTTGGTGCAGGCTGGGATTGGTGCAGAAACCATTCACTTCTTTTACCAAAACATGCTTTAAAATATGGCAACCAAAATCTCTGCTTTGTAATAAACAGCCAGTATCAAAAAGTGCTGAGTTGTAACAGCAAAAATACAAATTCTTCATCCCCCTGAAAGTCACGTGAAAATGCACTGAACAACAATACAAAGAGTTCTATTATTATTGAGCCTGTAAGCATTGCAGGGACTCGTCTCCCATGTGACATTGTACTACCTGATGAGTTTGGAACAAAGGGACATTGTTTTCTCTACTTAGAACATGAAAATGTGGATGGGAATATTGGATGTCCCAAGTGAAGGTATTAGAAAGTTATTTATAGAAATTTCCTGGTACAGTCAGAAAGGTTTAGAATCAGTGATTGAACCTATTATCATGTCTAAACTTTTAAAGGAAATGTGTTATTAATGCATTAATGCAACACAACATATTATACAGATACAACATAGTATCTTCTATGGACTACCTACAATGCTTTGCTTCAAATTCAGTATGATATCCTACCTTGAAATTAAAGTAAAGCTGTAAGTAAGCTGAAGGTAATCATGGATACTGGCCAAAACTATAGGGGTAGGCTTTACAGCGGTGCTTTCTCAACCAGAATTCCTCCAAAGTTTGCTAGGAGTTGCTAATAAGAGGTCAACTTTAGGGCTAAGCCTGACTTCTTAGGGTAAATTTTCCCAATCACCATTGCTTCAGATATTGCTATGAGTTCACAATTGGAAATTTGTGTATCTCAAATGACTAACACTAATGACATTAGTGTAGATATACCAAATGAGGGGATTCTTCCCACTGACTGGAAACACAATGAGTATTCCTCTCACTGACCCCAAATGTAAGAATCATTCTTCCAACTGACCAGCAAGCTATTGTGCAGTGAGCTGCAGTTATTAGCAAGGGTTCCCTGTGACCTGAAAACCATTTCTAGGGGTTCTTCAGTGGTAAAAAGGTTTTCAAAAGCTGCGTTAAGCTCCAACACTCTGTTGTTCCATTATGCAGTGAGGATGCTTTGACAATTTCCAAGAGCAACACTTATTTAAAAGTGGGATGGTAAATTGGTTGGGTTTTTACTATTTTACTTTTTGTTATCTCTTTTTAAAATATTTTTTATACTACAACAGATGTACAAAGTACAGCCCTTCTACATAGTTAGCCCATCCTTACCCTAAAGACAAGGAGCAAGCCGTGAGTAAAGTTAGCATAGTCATATATGACATTGAATATACTAAATCAGTGGCTGCCATTGAATAGTTTAGTTTGTCTATGTTTTAATAATACAATATTAAAAGGCTCTGCTGCCAAAAAAAAAGTATTTACCCCTAGCAACAGCATCGCTTACAAGTGGATTGGGACTGGTACAAGTTTGGGAGGTAAAAAACCATTGAATTGAGACTGGCAACATTTGCAGATTTTGTAACTGTAGCTAAACATGAATGACCTAGTGAACTTGCTATGTAGGTCCTTATAACAGCCTTTCATTGATTAGGCATAATACATTGCACACACCGGCTTGAATGACAGGTATTCATAGCAGTAGCTGGTTGGCGTCAGTGCAGCTTACTTCAAACAAGATGAGCTGTGTAAAATTCTTTTCATGAGAATGGACAGCCTGTGTACAGGTAGAGGCAGCATCTGTACATTAGGATCTAAGTTACAGTTCTGCATTTCTTATTCTGAAGGGAACATAGAATACATCACATTATGCCCTTCTTTAATAAGGCAAAACAAAGTCATAACATGTAGAAGCCCTGAAGCAACTACCTATGTTTTAGAACTGCTTTAGAATGAAAAAAGATGTGTCTAAATTGCTGTAGGTTGCTTCACTTCAGTGTAAGCCTTACCTTGCACAGTTGTGAAGGTTCATCTCCTATACTGAAATTGCTTACTCTGATTTAATCTTAATACCGTAAGCTTCTCACAGTGTGCATTACAAGTAATACAGCGTCCATGTAACTTCCCGGCTGAAGGACACCCATCATCATCTAGATATTTCTCCATTACCCTATTGTTCCTGGCCCATCCATTTTCATCCATTGGATTTCAGTTCTTTCACCTGTGGGGGCTTAGCATTGAATGCAAATGTTACTTGAGATGATCTGCATGCCCACATATTTTTAATATATCACACCACAATGCACATATGATTTACATCTGTGAATTAAAATTTATTAAACACAAAAGTTTTTTGTGGTTGAGGTGTCATTCAAATGAATCCCCATTTAAATGCAGGGAATCAGAATTTCCCTCAAACATTTCCTTGTGGGAATCAATGACTGTCAGATTTCCACAAGGGAATGTCTGATTCCCTGCTTTATAAATAGAGCTCTTAGAGGTATATTTATGAACATTTTCATAAAATAAGGATTCCATTAAAGTGCACAGTTAAGGGCTATTTTTAGATTACTGGTAATTGTGGTAACGGGGATGATTAAAAACTATTGAATAAATGTAAAGGTCGCTGTCAGGTGAAGATAATAATTAAATGGACTTAAAAGGTAATAACTTGACACTCAAATTGTACTTTAATGTAAATAACCTAGACATAGGCAAAAGTACTGCAAAGAAGAAATGTTACTGTTAAGTGTATGAGAATGTACAACAAATAAGAAAGGTCTGAATTATCTTATTTCATTGGTAGCTGTATTTCTCTTACTATAGAATTTTCTTTGCCTATGAACACTCACTAAGCTATTTAGACTAGCATTTGGTTCCCATATTTCCTCGTAAAATAAATGTAATTTACAAAACAAAACTCTGCAATTCATAGACAACTAGAAAAGGGATTGGAAGTGGAAGAGAGGGTTTGCACAACCTGCCAGCCACCCATCTACCACTATGCTATGCCCGACTTTTGCAGTAAATCTCAAATTTCCAGAAGCTAATTGCAGGGTCTGGGCATCGATTGTCTTTTCAACCTACTGCAAGAACAAACAGCAGGTTTGTGTCAATGGCTAGAACAAAAGGCAGGACTGTTGGAGATGGATGCACTTACATGTGGAACAGCACAATTTTATTATTATCCGGTATTTATATAGTGCCAACATATTATGCAGCGCTGTACAATGTCCAAAGTCATGTCACTAACCGACCCTCAAAGGGGCTCACAATCTATTGTCTCTATCATAGTCATAGTACAGTCGAAGGGCAATTTTAAGGGGGAGACAACTAACCTAACTGCATGTTTTTGGAATGTGGGAGGAAACCAAAGAAACCGAAGGAAACCCACACAGACACCCGCAGAACCCACAGACTTTATGCATATAGTGTCCTGGCCAAAATTTGAACCTGGGAGCTTGCGCTTAAAAGGCCAGAATGATAACCTCAGAGCCTTTGTGCTGCCCACTTCACAACCAAGCATATGAACAAGCTTCTTTTTTCAAATGTGATCATTTAGACCTCACCATATTACAGAAATGGAATGTACAAAGCCACTTTAGATACTCTCCTAATGCGTAACTAAACCCGCTATACTCACCTGGTCCATCACAGGGCACCTACTTCCTTCCTTGACTTCCTGAAATATGATCTTCGACCATTTTGATTGGCTTGACTGGGATGAAGTAACTAAAACAGAAGGTGAGTGGGAGTTCAATATTCCCGCAGTGTGCAGGGGAAGCCGGGATTGCCAGGTACCCTGCCAACCAAAGCTGAAGCTGCTCAGCTATTTTTTTCCCAGGGCTAACTTTCCCAGGACGATTAGGCAGGTAGGAAAGATTACTACAGAAGGGATATCGCCTGTCTGCAATAATGACCAGCCTGATCGTGCATTTACAAAACTGGAACTTTAGTTCAGCTTTAAGTAGGACAGGCATGGAAAGGAAATTATTCAGGTTGTTTGATTAAGATTAGATAATTTGTATAATAGTATCCCTCCCATCCTCAGAAACTGAGGCACAGCTATTAATAGGTTGTTTTTAACAGCATAAACAGGTCTGCAATTAAAAACTAAAAGAAGATTTTCATTTACAGTACAGTATTGCGTCCTAGTACAATGACTAAAATGTTTCGAAAAGGTGTGTCAGCCCATAAGGAAACCCATGAGCAAATGTTTTCTTGTGATTATAAAACAATATAAAGAAAATGCTGTGCTGAGTCACACCCATAACACACTCCATTGTTATACATTTAATACCCAGTACTGATGTCACATTGCTTTGTCACAATCACATGAACCTAGAGAGAAAGAAATATCAGATCCATTACACACTACACCGATACATTTATTTATTAAAGCCCTCCAAGATTGGAGAAGATAGACTATCATAGGAGAACCTGGGTGATCCAGCAAAAGACGAAACCAGCATAGCAATACAGCTAACTAAAGGTACTGCAGTTAGGGTTAAGGCTGGGTCTACATGGACGTTTTGTAAAAAGGCATGTAAACGTTCCTACTGCGTTTATAAGCGTTTTTATGCACTTATTCTAACGTTTTAAAACTTAATGCTTAAAACTTAAATGCTGGAAAAAGCTGAAAAACATCTATGCCGCGTTTATCCGCGTTTTACCGCGATTCTACAAGCGCTTTAGCACTTGGTAGAAATGCAAACTGTAACCCTGGGCAGTGATTTCTGCAAGTACAGGAAGTACATACATCCCTGCATACATGTGATAATGTGATCATGCAACAGTACAGTGACAAATGTAACAGTATACACAGAATAGAGTGAAAAGAGTGCAAAGTGAAGCACAATTAAAGACAATGACTACACACAAGTGATAATGAATGACATCATTTGCAGATGTGAAAAGCACCAAAAGCAAACACAATGGCAGACAATCTTCACACGTGCCAGGCATAGGTGTTAATTTTTAACAGCATAGTACATGTAATTAATCATGCATGACACATGGAATACTGACACAGGACACAGGCCATTGTTAAAACGTTTGTAAAAGCCTCCATTGAAAGCAATGGAAGCTTTTTTATTGACAATTTCTAGCATGCATAAACGCAGGAAAACGCTCCCATTAAAATCAATGGACACGTTTTCCCGCGATTTCCCACGTTTTCCTGCGATTTACCAGCGTTTTAATTTTTTAAACGTTGCAAGCAACGTTTAAAATAAAGCTCAAAAACGTGCCTGAAGGAAACGTCCTGGTGTAGATTAGCCCATTGGAATGCATGGGGACTTCAAACAAGGGCTTTAAAAGCCTCAGGTTAAACGCTGGGGAAACAGTCCGTGTAGACTAAGCCTTATATAGTTTTCATAAAGTTAGGATACTTTGTATAATCTGCTGGAATCATCTCTCGGCTTGCTCTGCTCCTTCTTCCTATCATTATAATTGCATGCAGCACACCCGAGAAAGTCCCATTCTTTCTCCTCCATGTCTGAGTGCTCCTGCATAAATGATACCAAAATCAAGAAAGTTCAGTAGTTGGATTCCAAATATATTTTATTATGGAAAGAAAGTTGAATTGCCTTGTGTCTATTGTTTTTGCCTGGAGTTAAATTAGGTACCCTGTTTCCCCGATTATAAGGCACTGTCTTATATTTTTTGAAATGCCAAAATATGCCCTGGTTCTTATTTTCAGGGGATGTCTTATTTTTCCATGAAGAAGACTACAGTACACATTTTTTGTTGAAAGTCACTCATGATCACTCATGTTCCATTGATTGTCCCCTTCTGATCACTTACCCGTAATTAAGTGCAGGGATCTCCGTTAGGGCAGGGATCAGCAGCTTGCTTCCTTGTTCAGAATCGCGGGGGCACGTGTGCAGGCTTTTTACTTTCAGTTTGGCTCAGGAATAGACACGCCCTGCAGCCAGCATCAAAGACACACACGCTGCAGCCAGCATAAAGGACACACACGCAGGATCAGATATCTGGAGCTGTCTTATAAACGGGTGAGTGTCTTATTTTAATTATTTTTTTAAAAATCGGGGGTGGCTTACTTAATGGGGATGTCCTAAAATCGGGGAAACACGGTATATTCTCCTGCTTTTGGAAAACATAAAGAGTATCCTTAAAATAATAAACATTTGAACTGACACAAATTTTTAAATGCTCAGTCTTCACGTTCATTCAGGATTCAATACTTTGTATATATGTGGCCTGGAATGTGTATGCTGCAGTCAGCTAAATCTAATCTTCCACCCTGAATACCTGTTGCTTTTCAGATATTCTGTGATATTAAACCCAGCGGCAGGGTTATCTCTGTGCCTACAATATAGAGAAAATTCATAATACCCTGTACAGCAAACACTCTGCAATATTCTGGCAGAATGCCCAGGGCACATTGTCTAAACCACCGGAAGGACCAAGTATTGTAATCTCATCATCAGATACATCACATGCCACTCTGCAAATATACACACTGACAGGACTAGCTTGTTCACAAATCAAACCGCACCCTTCATTTATGCGAACGCACAGAAAATAAAAAAAGGAAATCCATGCACATCCTTCTCTGGAAACCTAAAGGATCCATATAGCACTTTCTATACATCACTAAAATTCTGCATGTTACTAATGAAATTATTGTGAACTGACTGTAGGTGATTTATCCAGCCAGAGTTTAGTCACAAGTTAAACTTTCTATATACATAAAATTGCACATGCCATTATTCCTGGCCTTCTAATAGCTTTATGAGCTCTTAAATCTATGATATCTGGCAAATAACTACAACGGTTTAGGTTAAGACAGCCACGTAATGCAGCATTGCGAAAAGTGCATCATTCTATGAGGATTCATTACCAGCAACAAACCATATTTAAAGAACCAAGAGTAGTGAAAAAATAACTTCTTGCTTTCTCTGGAGTACAGTACAGGATGAGATGCTATACATATTAAAAAAAAAAATATATATATATATATAGCGAGAGAGAGAGAGAGAGAGAGAGAGAGAGAGAGAGAGAGAGAGAGAGAGAGATTGATTCTATACATATATAATACATATTAGGAAAATCTAAAGAGTGGCAAAGGGGTGATGACCCTTGTTTTTTATTGCTGCTGGTGAGAATAATACCCTTGATTTGTCATGGTGACTGCTGGTTACCAAAATTGAAGGAAGATGAGAAATGGATGGGAAATCTTTCACTTGTACACTTGTTTCAGCACAAAAGGAAAACGTAGAATGTGATTTTAAATAGTTTACCTCATGCGTCTATGGGACAAGATGAGATGAAGACAAGCTTCCAAAAAAGGAAAACACAACAACTAAAGTTTTGGAGCCACCATACCTCTGTCAATGTGCCACCATACCACCAAAACATTATCTACTTGTCAACATTTCAGCTAAAAAATAAAGAATACGGTTGGACAATAATTGTAAAAGAAAACCTTTAAAAATACTTAAAATCACTTCAATGACAAGATCAGTCAAAGGCTTCCTCAGAAATGATGTCTCCTGGACAGGCAGGGGGAAATTGACATGTTGGCATTGCAGCGTTAATCAATCCTTTAGGATCAAAGGCAATATTTTCATCCCTAATAACACCCAAAAAATTAGTAGCAGGGAGAACAAAGCTATTCCTTTCTATAGCTAACATTGTAAGGTACACAATAGTCTGTACCAACACATACACAGGCCACTTACAGACCAGCAAAATGCTAGTATGGACACTGTGAATAGCTAATGCATGGTGTTTGGGTTTGTTGTAATTAGGACCATCCACTGGTGTCAAAGGTTCAAGCTTAGCCCAGTCATCGGAACCACCTGGTCCATATAGACTATTGGGCTCTTTATCTCAGAAACATGTCACCTTAGAAGGGGCACCACCCATCCTAATGAGATTGGGTAAGCAGCCGGTGACCGTCCACTATCCCTAAATCCATAGGTGACCTTTTACCATACTTGGGTCCATTGGTGACTGAACCAACAGGAGGTGACCTCCCACCATCCCTGGTTCTATAGGTTAATTGGCAAGCAGGAGGTGACCTCCCACTGTCCCTAAGTCCATATGTGATAGAGTGAGCAAAAGATTACCTCCCACCATCCCTAAATCAATAGGTGATTGGACAAGCATCTCTTTCTTGCACTGTTTCACCTTTTGGAATATTAAAAAAAAAATGAATAATTTGATCTTGAGTACCAAATTCCTATGGGGTCTTTGTGTAATTGTGCACAGAGCTGCATTGTACTTCTACTACCCATAGGCTTAGTTTTATATTTACTAATAATATGCTCGAGATTGAATCTTGTGTGTATCCAACATAAATCTGTGCATCTATTCCCCACTGACCTCCAATAAATTCATTTTAGCAGAGGTTTTCAGAGGCTTGAAAATTATTTGAATAGTTTCTCAGGGGTAAAAAGACTGGGTAAGGCTAGTTTCTGAGGGTATCCCCCACTAGTGGCAGTAGGTGGTATTTCAGGCTGAAGTCTGTGCTATAGTAGTGTGTTACTGTACTCAGTGAATCAGTTTGTGTCCCTGTTTCCAAACAACCAGGGACCCCCTTTGCATGACATGTGTATGTATGTATCACTGGTTGGCCTTTGCAGCGCTGGGTCCCAGGTTGGAATCACGGCTAGGACACTATCTGCAAGGAGCTTGTATGCCCCACAAACCTTGCTTGCACTTACATACAATGGACCTGATTTAATAAAGCTCTCCAGAACCATTTATTCCAGGTTTGATGGATCCCCCAGGTTCTCCCAGGTTAGTCTATGTTCTCCCATCTTGGAGTGCTTTAATAAATCAGGTGTGCTCACATAGATCTGCAGTTGCTACAGTGGCTCTGAACATCCACATGCCTGCACAGTATGCCCAAGTTCTACAGGGCCATGCTCACCTTTCCTTAGTTTCATACTGTGTGAACCTATGCTGAATTACCTAGCAGCAGATATACTACAGATGCGTCCGTTAGTTTCCTAAGAGTGTTCTACATGATCTGCACATGCGTGTTCCAGAGAGCATGCTTCTCCAACCTGTCTTTAGTCCCTAATGGGGGCAAATGGGCAAGAGTGGCTACAACAGATTTCCATGGGGCCAGGGCATTGTAGCCACCCAGAAAATAGAAGCAGAGGGAAGATAATATAAGTACAGTACTGCATGCAGAACACATTGTAAAGGCTTAGGTCAGCAGCTCTAGATTTGAAGGATTACAGGTAGCTCCCGGATTAGGGACATCGGACATACAGACACCTAAATACGAGCTGGGCTTCCCTGCTTGCTGTGTGCAGAACGGAGGCTTGAAGGGGGGAGGGGTGGTTTGCATGACTTGCAGAAGAAATCTTTTGCTAAACACAGTTGAGGTTGTGGGTGATCTCAGGGTGTGAGCTCTTTCTGCACCCTCTTGTAACTCTTTAGTGACCAAGACAAGCTCTGCAGTTGTTTCATTGTACATATCAAAGCACAGCTTGCTCCAGAAGTTAATAAATGTCAAGGCTCCATAAAGATTGTTTGCTTTGTTTGTGATTGGCTCACAGGGAGCGTTTTATACATCACATTGCCTAATAATATGTTGAGACAAACATCTGTCCTAATTGTGTATATTAAAATAATGTACCTGTTCCAACTTACATACAAATTCAACTTAAGAACAAACCCCATCTGGTATGTAACCCGGGGACTGCCTGTATTACCACTTTAAAGTACGTTTTATGTCTCTATGCTATGACGAAGGAATTCTCCAAGTCAAGTTCCAGCCACAGGTTGTTGTCAGCGGCTCCCAGGCCTGAACGGGTCAGGATAATTTCCAGTCCTGTCATAGCCCTGACTGTACACACATGACCCCCTGGCCCTGACACACAAACACTTCCATACATGAATACAATGTAACAGACATGAAAAGCACAAACCTGCCCGTGACCACCGCTGTGTGCTGCTCTCTCCTCACTCCCACCTCTCGTGTCAGGAAGAGCCGGCACTTCCGTACTGGGCAGCCCAGCTGTGACACTGCTCCGATGCCATGGTAACAGCCATGAGTGACACGAAGGAGGAGCGGAGAGGGGCGGAACTAATACGCTATAAACAAAACAAAACTTTATTGAGAACGTGACACGTGCGGCAGGTCCAGTCAGCTGCTGGAGAACTGATAGCTGAGGAGGACTTCCGGGTGTGAATGGACACCTGTGCCACACGCAATATGGCGGCCAGGATGTGAGTTGAAGACAATGGTTGGAAAGTTTGGTTCCGGGTTCGTAGTGGCGGATATTTTATCACCGATGGATGCTTTTGTTTCGGTGTGTTCGGCTCTCCATTCGCTGCCACAGCAGGTTTTCTTAAAGGGACAACTGCAGAGAAAACTACTGAATTCCGGTATCTGCATAGGCAGTACTATCATGTTTGTATTTACTATTTTCTCTTTATGTTTACCAAGCTATTAATTATATTTTAACCTTTTTTGATGAGCTGGAGCTGCTTTGGATAATGACTGGGTTTGGATATACTAGAGGACCTCTGGTTCTTCAACAGTTACATTTTATTTATATGGTTTATATTATTATTATTGATAAAAAGTATGTGTATAGCGCCAACATATTATGCAGCGCTGTACATTAAATAGGGGTTACAGATACAGACAGTGCCCCAAAGAGCTTACAATCTAGGAAGTGGGGGAAGTTTCTCACATCCTAAAAAGTTATAAAATAGCAATGAGGTTTTTGTTTTTTACATTCCAGCTCAATCTTAGGCAAGCGCAGAAGGAGCAGCCCACAGCGTCCTGGAGTATGTGACGGGTTTCCCATTCAGTCGTTACCGCCATGGTGTTACGTTATATTTAAAAACAATAATATAATGTTAAAAATGTATAATTAAAAAAAAAAACACTTGCCTTTATTTCCGCAGAGCCCTCGTCACTCCACAGCCAGGTTTCATCAATCCCATGCTGTCTTGGATTCTTTCTTCATTGCAGCGGGGGGCAAGCAGTAGGGGACACTTCTTCCTTCGCTTTTTTTTTTCCACCCAATCACACGCCTGCACAGCGCGAAAAGGTGGTGGCCCCCAGCAATTTCTCTGCACCAGGATGAAGGAGGATTCCAGGACAGCACGGGACTGACTTCAAGTCAGTCAAGTGTGGAGGGATCGGGGGCTCTGTGGAAGTGAAGGTAAGTGGTGTTTATTTTTTTACAGTTCCATTTTAAGTCACCCAATCCTGCACTATCCAAGATCAGGTGACATTTCTTCCTCAAAAAAGTGAGGATCTCGCTGTGTATGTGTGAGTTAAGCACTTTGTTTACATTGTGGGGGCGCAGAAGGAGCAGCCTAAAGCCTCCTGGGATATGTGATGTATATATCCCAGGAAGCTTTGGGTTTTTTATGACAGAAGGGGAGAGGTCCTCCCCTTCAATACAACAAAAAAGTGTTTAACCCCCATAGCGGTAATCCCGAGGGTGGATTTTATTTGCAAACACTCGGGGTAACTTTAGAAGCCCCCCTTACCTTTGCCCCGCGCTCCAGCGGCTATCTAATGGTCCGGCTGTGATGCCATTTCTGAATGCCCTGCATTGTGCATCACATCTATCTGCTGATGCGAGCAGCAATAGTAAATTCTGGGGGGTGGTGCAAGTGGGAAATCAGAAGGTCTGCATTGTGCTGTGCATCTCCCTGCTGATTCGAGCAGCAGTAGCAGCGTCAGTGGATGCCGGTGAGGCGGGCGGGTATTCGGAGGGTGTGGCCGGGTGGGAAATTTAAAAGCAGATTACAATGTAATCTGCTTTTAAATGGTTATTACAGTAAAAAACACCACACAACATATAATAAAAATAAAAGTACACATTTTAGTGCACCAAACATCATTGCCCAGTGCCCTGATTTAGGATCACTTTTTGCATCAAAAAACTGACAGAATTAGAACGCTAGGGGGGCTTAATAACTTTTTCGTTTTATCAAAAAAGTTATTCAGCATTTTTAGAATGCTGAAAATGTGATGATTGGTCAGCTTTAGGTGAATGAAGGCAGCTCTGTTTTGTGACCAGCCTCTCCTCCAATCACAGAGTGTTTTTGCACTCTGCAGCCAGTTCCACATTGCAGCCTGTATTTTATAGATGTTGATTCTGCAGCATATGCAACTCCTGTGAGTGCATTGCAATGAACTGTACCACAGCACACCAATGCAGGTAACACGTACAGTGCTATGATTGAGCTCTCTTTTACTAAATACGCATTAACTATACAGGTAACTGAATGCAATTGCAATCCGGTCCTACCTGTCCCCAGAGACCACCAAACTCTTTGTACACGCTCCTATCATTTCCTGTCTGGACTACTGTAACCTCCTCCTCTCTGGTATTCCACTTACCTGACTCTCTCCTCTACAATCTATCATGAATGCTGCAGCCGGACTCATCCATCCTTCCCACCACTCTTTTTTTTTTGCTGCCTCTCTTTGTAGTTCTCTTCATTTGCTTCTATTTTACATTAGAATCAAATTAAATTTGCCTTCAAAGCCCTTCTGACTTGGTAAAAAAAATACTCCCCAGCCGCTCTCTTCGCACTTATAACCTCATCACACGCACAGCTCCAAGATTTTTCTGGGGCTGCCCCAACTCTCGTCCTATTCGGCTTGCTTCTACTTTCTGCTCATTTAAAAGAACCCTCAAAAAACATTTTTTCAAACTTGCATACCTGTCTTCTTCTGTCTTTTGAAACCCTCACTACTCACCACCATTCCCTATCCCCCCTCCTATTGTGTGATAGTTCCCCCACCTACTAGATTGTAAGCTCTTCGGGGCAGGGTCCTCTCCTCTTCCTGTGTCACTGTCTGTATCTGTCTGTCATTTACAACCCCTATTTAATGTACAACGCTGCGTAATATGTTGGCGCTATATAAATCCTGTTTAATATTGATAATATTTGGTTGCCATGGGTTTCTGTACATGGTTTCTTTTTTTGCTCCAATCTTTTATCATATAGTTTCCTGGTGCAGATGTCGTCTGCATGTGAATGTACTTCATGTTTCATGCCCTTCTCTTCCACACCTTCTGTAGAACACCAAAGGAATGAGGACTTTATTTAAAAAAACCAGATACATATCACTAGTAGACATAGGTAGACATGGGACAGTTCACCAAGGTTGCATATAGGGATTTATAATTGTTACTTTGAAAAAGTGACTGTTATTTTCAGTTATCAATGAAATTGTAAAATAAACTGCTCCTAACTGCTCCCATTCAACTAAATGTGTAGCAGTTGGGAACTGCTTTGTGCAAGTGGTTGTGATGGATTGCTGAATGCAACATGTTGTTTGTGGCTGCCTTAAAGCAACCAGCTGCTTCTATTCACTTTAAATGAACAACCTTCATCCGCAGCTCACTACAGGTGGAAAGCAGTTTAGGTTTCCATTTTTTATACATCAACTCCCTCAAAATATTGAACCCATGCAAACCTCAACTGCATAACACAAAAGTGGAGTGTGATTGAGGATGAATCGGAGTTGGCACAACAACCTTGGGTTCACACCTCACAGTATTGAAAAGTGGGGTGCCCAGGAACTGCTAATAGGCAGAAAATAAAAGTACTTGTACTTCTTTAAAAGCTTTGTAAAATGTGCGTGTGGTCTGTAGGTGAGGAGTCCACATTTTGTAGAGCTTATAATGCTTCCGAACATATCTGTCCTTAACATTTGAACAGGCTTTGGTTTATTTCAAGTGAGCTTTCCCATACCAGTCTACTAGCATTGCAAAATTTAAATAAATCAATGCAGAAAATGGTAAACCACGGGTCAAATGCACCTGTACTAATATTTTCAGATGTGTCCTAATCAAAAGTCAAACATGGCATACACACCAGGCCAAAGCCATCTCACTCCAAATCTGGCATTAGGAGTCATCGTGCCCTAGAGGGTCCCACACTGCAGAGATACAGCTATAAGACAAAAAATTGCACTTCAACTATTTTTTTTTTTTTTTATTGGGAAATAATTAAAATTTTCTTATTATAGTACTGTTCAGGCACAGTTCCCTTTAGAACTGCAAATGCTTTGCTTTATAGAATACAATTCATATATTATGAGCTACTCTCATTTGTTTTTATATCATTTCAGGTATGATGAGAAGAAATGAAACACATGGACACTGTGGCTGATGCTTTTGATGTGTCTCCTGATTTTGCAGAAAACATTTCTGTCCGTAAGTATTCCATTTTTGTTGCTCAGCATATAAGCTTACCTGAGAAAATGGCAACTCTTGGTCCGGATGTCATTGACAATAGTGAAAATCACTGGGTTAGGAAAAGCTGACAGCACTTTAGGGGTATTTCAGCATTTTTAATTAGATCTGTCTCTCTGTATTTGTGTGCTGCATCCCAATTATTACTGAGAAATCACACTGGGGGTGAGGAGGAGACCTCTGATTACTGGTGGGGGAATATTAAAGAAGAACGAGGAATTTGGCTGCACAGATCCACAGAATGAATAAAGCAAGGAGCTCCTTCCATTAGGGTGCTTACAATTAACAATCATACTATCTTTTGGCAATGCTGCTAATTTTGAATTTCCTTTTTTTAATTGGCTCAAATGAACAGGAAACAGAACATCTTATGACCCCATACAGTGCCAGCATGCGTTTCATGAGGTACTTTGCCTAAATTGTATTTCCTTATAGTAATAATAGGATTTGATCTTTCACTTATCTGCACAGTTTTTCCTGCACTCAAATTTCCTCCCACATCCCAAAAACATGCAGTTAGGTTAATTGGCTTCAACTCAAAATTGACCTTTGACTATATTAATGGCATATGACTATGGTAGGGACATTGGAACCCCTTCTGAGAGACCATTTATAAAGCTCTGTGTAATACGTCAACACTATATAAATACATTTAAATTAACTAGGATCTACTGTAGAAAATTTGGGTTGTTGTTTCCCAAAATGTACACTCAATGAAGCACATCACAATTTAAACTTTAATAGTCCTCTACTTTAACTAATATTTCTTCAATTTGATACAAATTGGTACAGATGGGTCCCCAGAAAAAGGAGTAGCTGTCTGGTTTCTCAAAGGAGAGTATAAAATAGATACATAGATATTTTTCCCTATTCACTATTTTAGATTAAGTTTGTGGATCCAGTGAATCTGTTTAGTACTTGGGTTCTTCAAGTTTTCTTCCTAACTTGACTGATGACATAGTATAGCAAAAGTATGCTGCTAAACGTTTTGTCCCCAGGCAGAGGCAGAGATCATCACAAATGTTGACAGATCTTTTTACTGTCCTCTGATTCCATTAGAGAAGTGTGTGGGGGGTAGGAATTTCCTTCTAATTTCTGTCTCTGTGACAACAGGACAAGAAATGAGTATAAAGGGTGTCACAAGCATGGGCATGATTAACAAAAAAGTTTTTTACTCTCTCCAATTTAATTATAATAACAATATATCTTTTTGTTTTTGAAGGTAAAGCAAAATCATTTTGGCAAGCTCAGCAAGCACAGGGGAAGGTTGACTTCATTTTTAAACAAGCAGAAAAGAAATTAAAACTGCTGTGGCAGAAAGTCAAAGATGGGTCAGCAACTGACAAAGGTAGGTTAGCAAACCATTTACAGCAAGTATTCGATACAGTCATTTTACTTTTATAGTGCTTCAGTTAATTTCCTAACTAGAACTTGGGACCCTCATTTAAAAAAGTAAACTGGAAGAGCTGGAAAACTGATTTCTGAACCTTTACCCCTAGGCATTCATTATGGGGTTCACTTCATTCAGTACTCTTATTCTTGCTGTATAAGTAGAGATTTGTGTTGTCTGTGGCCATGTAGGTATTCAGGGTATTTGGTGGAGGTTGTAGTTACTGAAATGAAAATGACATAGTTGTATTACACAGTATGTATATTTCTCCAGACTGAGGGGGTGACATACCGCTCGCATTGTAGTATGAAATTCACCCTTCCTCAGTAACGGCTAGCACCCATTTGCTGCCTGACCCCACTACTGACAACCATATCACTATGTGATGATTTCATCCCAGTAAACTCTAGACTTTTCACCCTCACCTTCTTGCCTACTTTGCTGGCTTCTCACTTCTACTTCCCAATGCATTAGTCACCAATGGTCCCCCCTCTTATGCTGTAATGTTCACCTGTGGCCGCCTCCTCCACTTTTCAGAAAAATTAAAGAGGTGGTATTACAAATTTTTGCACTTCAACTAATTGAATATTACTGTAAAAAATATTGCTATTTAAATGACAAGTTATGCAGAAACATTGCACACTTTTTTTATTGCCAATGCAAACAATTAATGGCTTAAATGAGCCACCTCACAAGTTGTCCTACCCATTTATAGCTTCTATATATTTTTTAAAATTATTAGGAGGTGTATGAACATAAACAGTTCATCATTTTTATTATGATATTCAACTATACATGTGATTGAGTACAACTGACTACTCAGGTCTTGCAATTGGACAACTTCATTTGATAGCATTGGTGAAGTTTTCCAGCTGCCACCTGATTGGCGGAACGCTTTGGCATGAATAAAGGATCCATACATCTATTATAACATCCTGTGTGCATAGTGATTGTTAGATTGGACAGCAAGATAAGTGGTGTTACGTCACTTGAAATATATGGAATTTCAGACCTGAAATGTAACAACTACAGCAGGGGTGTCAAACTCAAATACACAGTGGGCCAAAATTAAAAACTTATACAAAGTCGCGGGCCAACCTTGAAATTTATTGAAAAAAAGTGAGGAAGTTTTTCCTTCTCATTAGATATAAAACCTTTTCATATGGAAACAAAGAGGTTTTGCTTCACATTTAATCTGGAACAAGCCTATGTTGGAGAAAATAACAAAGAAGCAAAGACAGGGTTTTTTGGGCATATATTAGGTATATTTTTTACTAAAAGTACAGTGAATAAAATGATAACAGTCAATTCATAGAAAACATTAGTGAAAGTGTATAATCAAAACACAATTTTGGTGAGGCATTCCCAGATGTTATATTACTAGAGATATGCTTTACTTTCTAGACATTTAATAACTGACTAAATGGTTGCAACAGTTTTATATATGCTCCAAAAACTCTGAGCCTACGTGTTTCGCCATTGGGCTTCATCAGGGGGTACAAACAGAGACTGTCAGAGCAACTGTGTAACAAAACACAATAAGAAAAAATCAGTAAGAAAACAATATAGTAATAATAATATACATAAATATAGCAATTATGACAGTGTACATGATTGGATACAGGATAATACGGGTTAAAAAAATATGCAACAATGTAATAATCGATGTGTGGAGTCAAAATGAAATTGTAATTCACGATCACATAACAAACTTCAAGAATAATATTGAAGATAATCCTGAACACATGTTCTAACATTGTATGGAAAAAGTCATAAAACAAAAAATAGTATCAAAGTTCATGATTACTTCGCAAGGTCTAATGAAGCCAGATGAGATCGACTAGTGTTTTTGGAATAATAATAGTATTTAAATCACTCAACAATCCATATATGTAAATCTCTGTGTGTCTATATGACATATAAGTGTATATTTCTTAACTTCTTAGAAATGTTCATATTATCAATGTATGTATTGATATAACTCCTTTGAGAGATATTTGAACTTACTACTTAATTGAAGAGAACACAGATCTCCTCTCAATGGAAAGAAATTGCTGAAAAAGACATTTACAGAAGCCTTCAGCCCCAACTTGCTTAATGATATAGAAGTAAGACGGTTCCAAGGTGGTTAGTACTGAGATTGGATCACTGTTAATATTGTCCAAGAATGAGGGCAATTAACAGTTAAGAATGTACCAATCCATAAACATGTGATATACAGGTTAACAGCAACATAAAAACTGGTATTATGTAATGATAAATAATATGTACTGGGGGCTTAGAAAGACAGGAAAATAAAAGTGGCTAAATCTCCATCCCGCCGCGGGAACTCCCTCTTTATTGAAATAGTGCCGCTACTACAAATCCCAGCATTACTTATGTCATTAAAACAGTCTAATGTGGGGCCACGCATAGGCAGAGAGCCTGCTGGTGTACAGACGCGTGTGATGCTGGGAACTGTAGTAGTGGCGCTATTTTAATGCAGCAGCGGGCCAGCTGCAATTCATTTTTAAGATTCCTTTGGGGGCTAAAATAAAGGACGTTGCGGGACAGATTTGGCCCTTGGCATCCCTGAACTACAGTAAACACATCAAGTTAAAATTTATGTTTAATAAAGTCTGTAGTTATGTATTTTCCTTTAAACTATTTAAAGTGATTTCTGGTGTTTGTTTGTTTAGAATACACAAGTGCCTACCTGTTGGTAAATGAAGATGGTTTACAAACTCAAGAATCTTATGACTGCAGTAAGTAAGCACTTGTATGCCTTTGCATTACAGTAACCGTTTCACTGGCTTTGTAGCCTAGCACCACAGCCTATTAGAAACAAGAAATCTATAATGCTGCACCTAAACCTGTCTTGGCATTCCTACTTTCTTTAGATCAGCCTTTCTCTGTATTTAAAAAAATTAGCAAAAATAAAGGAAACCACATCTATAATTACTGTATTCACAGCTCACCGTATATATTAACATGGGGGATAGTGTAAAGATTGCTTCTTATATTGCAGGCTGGTGGGAAGAATATCATCCTTACAGATAGCAAAAAAAGATCATTGGTATCTATTAAATTTAGTCAAGAGGCACAAATTGTTCATTGCTCAATGAATCCCTAGCAACTTTCGGAGAAACACTGTTTTTAGATTTTTTATTTTGTGTTTGACAAATAAACATAAGCATAGTAATGCATACCTAGAAAGATTTAAGCTAAAAGAGAGCATGTCAGGATCGAATGTTTGTGTGTGTGTTTTTATAAATTCAGGTTTTGTGGCGTCATCCTTGTTCTTGTTTTGTTTTTTAAAAGCACCCATCTTTGGGCTTGTCTTCACTTGAAATTTGGCAGCATGATGATACAGCTGGTGCCTCCAAGTGTCTGTACACAGCTTTAGTTTCTTTTTCGGGCAACTCAGAATTCACAGCACATGGTACACTCTTTTATGAAAGCATTATACTTCCACTGTATGTTGCTCCCATCTAGCACACCTAAAATCTAGACAGAGTTCCCTTTTAAGTGTGCCCCCTAAAACATTGATTATGCCTATTTTTTTTATATAATGCATAACAAATATATTATTATTATTATTATTATACATAATAATAAACTGTATTTATGCAGCACCAACATATTATGCAGTGCTGTATATTCATAAGGGGTTGCAAATGATAGACATATACAGACAGTGACACAGGAGGAGAGGACCCTGCCCAGAAGAGCTTACAATCTAAGAGGTGGTGGAAGTAACACACAATAGGAGGGAGGATATAGAATGGTAGATAAATAGTGATGGTTTAAAAAACAGAAGACAGGTAATGATATTTTAAATGAGCAGAAAGTAGTAGCAAGCCAAATAGGACGAGGAAGACCATTCCAGGGAGTTGGGCAGCTCTAGAAAAGTCTTGTATCCGTGCGTGTGATGAGGTTATGAGTGAGAAAGTCATTAGTAGGTCATTGGAGGAGCGAAGAGAGCGGCTAGGGGGGGATTTTTTTTACCAGGTCAGAAAGGTAAGTGGGGCAAGAACTGTGGAGGGATTTGAAGCCAAAGCACAGGAGCTTGAATTTGATTCTAAGGTAAAATGGAAGCCAAAAAAGAGAACTGCAAAGAGAGGCAGCAGAAGAGGAGCGGTGGGAAGGATGGATTGTATATATGTATACATTTGGCCTGTTTTCTAACTGAACTTAGACATTAGGAACAGTAATATAACTAAAAACTCTATAAAGCACTGCAAAATATGTTCCCCCCCAAAAAAATACAAAATAATAATTGTCACCCTAGACAGGACATGGAGTGTGTAACAGCCAAGATCATCAGGTAAAAATAAAGACTGCAAAAGCCTGAAAAAGAAAGCTAATGCATCAACCACACCTGAAGACTGCCAGGCCTCAATATATTACCCTAATATTCTTGATTTTAGATACATTAGTGCTGCAGGAAGGTAGAGCAAAGGAAATGTGTTGCAATACAAAACCCCAGTAAAGTAACTGAAAGTGCTAATACAGTGTTTTATCATTCATTCGTTTTTATACAGACAGAAATACTACAACTGAACTGCCGAAAGATGGAGATGAATTGCCTGAAAAGTGGTAAGAATTATCAGTCATCATATTTAACCTGCATATGTGAATTTACTTCTATACAGCAGGATTGTGTTTTTATAAGATTATTTTAAAAATAAAATATTTCTCTATATATATTATGTTTAGAAATTTGTATTTACATAATAAGGGTAGGTATACTTTGTAACCTTGCCATTAAAGTCTAAGATAGAATTCCGAAGCTGGGCATAGACACCACAGAGCATTGGGATGAGCAGGTAGAATTTGAGTGCAATTAGACAATTGTGCCAGCGAACTTGCACTTAAATAAAACCTATGAGAATCAGAGAAGGTGCACTGCAAACCATTCTATTTCTGTTTTTTTCCGGACAGATCCAGTAGCAATCACCCAAGGTCAGCCAGCATTTGTACCATAGATATTCGATTGCCACTAAAAAAAATAGGTAGTTTGAAAGATGCTGTCTATCAATTATAGGTAACATTTGGTTTAGTTGGATGTTACCTGTGGCACTATACATTTCTATATCTGGGTGAAGTAGGAGAGCACCATGAGTCATCCATGAGCCACAGCAAACTACATGTTCTGGCATTCCTGGTCTGAGAAAAGGGTGTAGAACTGGTGTAATTAGGCACACACATAGCTGGTATTCTGCTATTGTGATTTCAGGAATCTTAGGAAAAAAAATCAACATGGGTACGTTAGGGGAACCAGCCACCTGCAATATCAGGGGCTCAGTTCTCTGCATAGAAAATATGCTGATATACATAAAGTGACATACTGATTCATAGCATCCCAAAACATTTTTGCTTTTTTCTTTCTCTCCACATTAATTCCACATCAGGCTGTTGGAGGCATGCAGACCCCTTAAGAAGAAATTGTTTTATTATTAATCTATTTACTACTGCGTTGTTTTTAACTGAATTGAGAGTTTTATACATTGTGTTTATTAATAGTGCTCAACTGAAAATTTCCAACCTGTCCAAATTTTTAATCATCCAAACATTTTTTGTCAGATCCTTTTCCTCCATTTATCAAGACCTTTGATATTATATTTGGGTTTGATGTGCTTGATAACTTTGATTACATTTGCACTGTGTTGTGTTCCTCTGCAGTGAAGAAGACGTGACCAATCCAGACCATGATATAAATGATACAGCTTTACCATCCATCATAGAGCATGTTTCTTTTTTGGAACATACATGTGGAGAGGCATGCCTGTCTGAAGTGAATCCGTACTTTAAGAGAGATGAAAATCCCCTTAGGTTTCCACTCATGTGTCTCTTCCATCGGTGGCATGCCAAGTCCAGCCTTCTTTCTAGGCCACTGGACGTCATCTATAAAACCCCTTGTGGGAGGAGTCTGCGGAACTTTAATGATGTGCGGTCTTACCTTTTTCAGACAAAGTGCCACTTTTTATTTCTGGACTATTTTTCATTCAACACTTTTCTTCAGCTGGAGAGAAATCTAGTGACGGATCCGGTTGTGGTTAAGGAAGCAGATATAAGTAGAGATGTCGAACTGGTACCAGTTTCATTCTGCAATGAGATTGATAACACCAAACCATCTCCTTTTACATATAGGAAAAGCCCATGGCCACGTGGATACTTCATTAATAATTTTGCAGAGCTCTTTAATGGGTGCTGTGATTGCACAGATGGTTGTTTAGATGTGTAAGTATGCATACCTCTGCCCCGAAAGTGTATTATAAGTTATGAAATGTGCATCTGATAATGTGTTGTGGAATAGAAATCTGTTCAGATTTTTTTTTACTATTGGATTGAACATGCTAGGTATAAACACTCCCAGGTCTTTATTACTGTTCAGTATTTGTCAATAGCTATGGATACCTTCATAGAGATGAAGGGAGAAGTGAATAAAAATATTGTATCTTGTACCTTTTTGTGCATTTCTTAATATGTTTAATCTGTGGGCATTCTTGATAACATGAAACTTCTACTAAAACAATTTAATTTGTGGCCATGGGTAAAAAAATGCCATTTTTTTTGGTGCTAGGCGGAAAGTATACCCCTTTCACAGTGGTGGTCAGAATCCTAACTTTACAGACAGCAAAAAAAATTTGTAAATACTTTGTAAAGAGCTGTGTAATATGACTGCGCTATAAAAATACTCTGTAAATATATTTACCTACTTTTAAGACCTGCCAAGGACCAGATATTATCTTTTTTTTTATTTTCTAATATGTAAAACCTTAGGAAGTAAAAGGGGGTGTACTCTTTTTCATATAACTATAAATATTGTTCGTCTCTGTAATGATGAATATGATATCATGATACTTCTTTATTGGTATATTAATATTCTTTCTACTATTTCTTCCATGTATTTCTTTCCTTTTAGATCAACATGTACATGTTTGCAGCTGACAGCCAGAGAACGTAATAACAATGTATCTTCATCCGAACAGCCAAATACAACTGGTTATACATATAAGCGACTCCAAACTCCTATCCCCACTGGGTGAGTAGGAGGAATTAAACTAGTTATCTTTGGGCAAATCTATTTGATAGCTTTTTATAAATCTACAGCAGTTTTAATGTACAGATCACACATCTTCTGGATTTGAACACCTGTTATCAGTGTATTCTGAACATTACTAGTAACTTTTTTGGAGCTCATCTCATTTCTGGGTTAATGGACTACAGCGTCATCAGCCCTCTTCTATATCTTTACCATCCACAGCCATCATCTTAATATATTGGCTTCAAATGATGGCAACCAGTCCAGATCTGTGTCATATATAGCCATAGTTCTTCCTTTACTGCATTCCCATTTAATGAAAAAAATGTGTAATTGGGTACTTTCACAATCATCAGGTAAATCACTGGGTTATGTCTTCAGCAGTAAGAGATCATATTCTGCAAAGATAAGTATTTTATTTTAAAACTATTTATGCAACAGTTTTGTTTTGGATGAGAAGAGGGATCTATGGGGGCTAAAGGCAATGAGATCCTAGAGTTCAGTTTAAAATCTGTGTCCCATGATTCTCTCTGATTAGCACTCATTAGCACTGTAACTTCAACTTATAAAGGTTTAGGCCTAAACTATAGCATTTTTGTTATGGAATTATTTGATCACATTTCTGGTTAATGACGTACACACAAAAAGCCAGAAGTAGATACTGTATAGGCAATTTTTTAATCCCTGGAATGATTCCCTCAAAGTATACTGCTCATGCATTGCAGTCATCTGTGTCATTCTTGCTAAGAGGAAAAATATGGAAGACTAGGACTTGGCACAGAAGACAATGTATTCTCCTTTAAATAGGATGCTTAATATGCTGTAAAAAAATTATTCAAAAAGGTGAAATAATTATATTTATAATGTGTGTAGTGGGATATTTGTAACTGGAACATACAAAAAGGTGATTTTTGCACTTCTTTTCACCACAGGTTATATGAATGTAATGTATCTTGTAAGTGTGATCGAAGCATGTGTCAGAACCGGGTTGTACAGCATGGTCTTCAAGTCCGACTTCAGGTGTACAAAACCAAAGAGAAAGGCTGGGGGGTGCGCTGCCTGGATGATCTTGACAAAGGGACCTTTGTGTGCATCTATGCAGGCAAGTTACATCTGTAACTGGATTTAGTGCATTTATCCTGAATAAATTTGATTCCTAACATCAAAAAAATATTTTCTCATGCTCTTGCTGGGACTGAATGAAGTCCTGCACAAGTGCAAGGAGGAAGAAGATTTTTGCACCATGTGGTGGGACATATTTGGGGTTTAATTTAACTGTACACATTTTTGTACAACAATGACGTTGTTTTTACAAAGTTGCCAGGGACTTTTTTTTGCTATGGCACTTAAGCACTATTAAAAGAGAATTTTAAGGAAAAAAGCTAATTATCTGTCAGTGATGGGTCCAATTCTTTCTCCGTTCATGAAGTCCTTGCTGTTTAGCATATAATACATCATGCTTCATAGAGCAAGTCTGCATTAGTTCTGAAATTCAGGCTGTGGTATGAAGTAATGCTGGAAAATATACCATAGAGCTAAAAAGCGATATAAAGCGGCTTCTTAGTTTTGTCTTAAAAATTCTGTTGTTTTTGCATATTTTCCTATATTACATATACAAAATAAGTGGGTTTTTGTTTGAGGTTGTTAACAAGTGATAGTAGCCATGGGAAATTACGGTGGCAAAATATACAATAGAATGGTAGCCTTAAGCCTAGGTTAAACAAATCTATGCAGTCATGGGGAGATAATTTAATAAATATTCATAATTATTTCTTTTTTAGAAATATGTGATAAATTGAAAAATTGCCTTGTAGGCAAAAAGGTAATTTGCCATATACACTTCCATCTGTGTTTTTATTTCTGCAGGCCTAATGATTTCATTATATATTTTTTTTTGTAGGTCGCATTTTAATGAAAGCATCAAATGAAGAAACACAAAATACCAGTCCAGGTGTAATGCAAACTGAAGATGATTCTACTTCCAATTTTTCTAAAAGAAAGCATAGCATTTCCTTCTCAGATTCTGAGGTTACCAATCTTCCACCAAATTCTTCAAGCAGCCGGAAGCCTGTAGATTCACGAGTGACTTCCCACTCAAGTCATCAACTAAAAAACAGAAGCAGGTATGAATGTTATGTATTATATCTATATTATAGATTTGTTACTCTGCTTCATAATTAGAAAACTATCATATCACTATCACTTTAGAAAAGTTTGAAAGTTTTAAGTTTCTTAGTGTCTTTTCCCCATATAAGAACTGTGGGAATACAAAGCTAGCCTGTGCCTTAACCTAACCCTACTCCTCCACAGATCTCTACTTACTGAGATCCCATGGGCCAAGGTTACCCTATGTGTTTGCATCTTCTAGCTGCATGGCTTCTTTTCTTTCACCACCTATGCATTACAGCCCCATAGACCTAAATGGGGCTTGTCTACTTTTGGAACACATGAAAGTCTGTTTGCCTGTACTACTAAAGCATGGACAGGAAAGATGATTGAGGTAATAGAGTTAAACGAACATCAGCAGCATGGATCTTGTTAAGTATCTGTGGACAGGAGTAAGGGTATAGGATGTGGGGGAGGCTGAATAGGAACTGCAGGATGTTTTTAAGTTTGGATTCTTTATTCCACCACTGTATTTTTATAGTGCCAATATGTTACACAGTACTTTAGATGTGACTTGCACTTTATTTTATGCATACTTGTTCCTTTTTAGTGGTTCATTAATAAGGTGAGGTGAAATCTTTAAATTAGGGAATCTTTTCTGGTATTACCTGTCTAGGAAGAGAGATTTCCATTAAAGAGACCTAATGTGTCTTTGGTATGTATTCACAAAATACATTTTTATATTTATAATTATATTATAACTATTTTTAGATTTGTATTTTTAATTATCATCTTTTTCCTAGACACAAAAAATTAAGCAGTTTGCAAGAAAAAAAATCTAATTTTTCATCTGTTAAGAGACCTAAAACCAAGACATCCATTCTACAGAAACGTAGAAGGCAGCTCATGGAAAAGGTGAGGTTTAGAAATTTCCTTACTGAGGACCTGTACAAGAGATCATGCAGAAACGTAAAGGATGAAAAACATCATCCTGCGGTATTGGATTTTACATTTGGCATATGTATAAAGGATTGGCTTTGCCTAGTCCCTTACCCCTGCCGCCAAACATGATTTGAATTTGGCAGTGTAAACGTTGCACAGACTAGCCTATTTTTTCCTTTCTAGAGCTCTAGAAATACGAAAAAAAAATACCACATTCACAATATGTTGTTTTTGGGTGTATTTTTTTTTTTCTCTTTAAATCAATCTCTTGCATATTGTTGTTACACATTCCCATTTTCTGCTGGCAGGCTGACCTTTATCTTTGGTTAATATTGGTTCTTTTTTTTTTTTTTTACTCCTGCTAAAAAAAACATCAAGCTAAACAATTAAACAATTCCCTCTCCTAAATGCCTCTTACGGGGCTTTGTATGTAAAAAAAATAACTACTGCTGTGATCTCTCTATATGCTTTAACATTTCGCTCATTGCATTTTAGCATGTTTATATCTACACACACTATTAAAAGAATCATACATGGTTTACAAAACATGTCGGCTTAAAAAAAAAAATAGATAAAAAAACATTATTTTTTCACTCTTGTAAAAGATTTTCAGGGTCAACACAAGTCTTAATCATTGAGAATCATAATGATCTAGAGTAATAAGTGATCTATCAATTGACTTTGACTTTGTTATTTGCATGGCATTTAATCATTTGCTACCTTAGTATGCTT
>NC_092858.1:21724401-21728790 GCF_032062135.1 Pyxicephalus adspersus
CAAAACATGTAATTTTCCTCTATAAAAAATGTTCAACGGATCCTGCCCTGCCATAAGCGTCCCTTTGCTTTTAATATGATGTATCAATAAAAATGTTTTAATATCCTTTTTTTTTTTTATATGTGCCTTTAAAGTCCCGTCTTTCTGCACATATTCATTCTATGCAGAGATTCACCTATTTATTCTGACCCCAAGTGTTTGGGAATTCACAGGAATGGTAATTAAGCTGAAGACAAGCCACATTCAATATAGTCTCATTTTCTGACGCATTTTGCCCCTTTTGACTTCCTCTGGGGGGGAGTTTTTAGATGGAGTTACTGCAACTGTACCTAAAGAACTAATCAGCTCTATGTGCTGCTCCTTCCTTTCCCAGTCTTACCTTTGCAGAGCTCACATAAGGCCAATACCAAGTTGCATTTAAATAGTACATTTACTGGTGTAATATTACAGAGCTGAACTAATGTGTGTCTTTTTTGGGGTGTTTGATTAGACTTATACTGTACAGCCCAATTGCTTTTCTTCTATAATAAATGTGATCTATTTATTGATGCTGGGACTTAAAATTTTTTCCTTATAACAGGGGGAGATACTGAGAGGACAGATGAAGCAGGCTATTTATCCGATAATAGCACCTTATCTGTACAATCCAGTGAGAGTGTTATTCCAAAGTATGCCTGTAAACAAAAAGCTGCTCTTCAACACCCAGAAAGTGAAGAAAGTATCTGTGTCTTAGATGCTTCGAAGGAAGGGAATGTGGCACGGTTTTTAAATGTATGTATTAGGCAAATTGTAAATATAATGCAGTATTTGATGTGCAAAGAACACTTTTGAACTGCACACAGTGCACTATAAGTAGTGGATCTGATATTCACAA
Organism: Pyxicephalus adspersus; assembly: GCF_032062135.1. NCBI lineage: Eukaryota > Metazoa > Chordata > Amphibia > Anura > Pyxicephalidae > Pyxicephalus > Pyxicephalus adspersus. The sequence goes on from NC_092858.1 coordinate 21,725,276, forward strand.
AAACCTTCTTTGAAAGAGAATCAATCGCTGCCATTTGAAAATGCAAAGAGATTTCTCACCCTTTATGCTCCTATGAGATTCTTTACCAGAATCAAATTCACTGCTTTATAAATACACCCCAATGTTAACAAAGCAATGTGGGAAATGAAATTGTGGCTAGGTCTTCTAAATATAATAAATTTAACATCTGCCCTCCAAAACAAAATTTGGAGGATAAACTGCACAGTCTGAAATTATCATCATTCACATTTTTTTCCTTGATGAGATTACCTGGCTTAGATCGGTAACTAGGACCAGGCTGACACAGGGTCAGGGGGGCACCTAGGGCCATGTCCAAACACTTACTACAGTTCAAGGACCCAGGACACACATTGGTCCATTTGCTTGTAAATCTGTAAATCGTTCCCCTTTATAGAGATCTGTGTTTATTGTTGCTCACACCCACACATGCAGAAATCATACTTAAAGGCTTTCCCTTGCTATGATCTTTAGAGAGCCTGTAACATGATTACATCATTACATATCCACAAAGCAGGGAGAAACCTGCTGTCACTTGTTTCTCATTCCTTTCAAAAAAACACATGTGGGATTTCCCCAGTGTCTAGTTTTCAATTTGCTCTGCTTTTCACCAGCTGATGATGATTGTAGTTTTTTTATCGCAGAGCCTGTGCATACCCCTAACCAGTTCAAGGAAGTTTCAAAGAGACTGTCCTAAATTATCAGGCTGCGGGCTTGGAGGAAAACAAATTGCTAGACCTGCTTCCTTTAAGGCTATGATGTTTCAGTATCCTTTCTAATGACAAAAGACTTAAAGAGGAACTAAACTCAAAAGTCCCCCAAAACAAAAAAAATTCACTTACCTTTAATCCCACAACGCAGTCGATCGGTCCGGAGGTCCCTTCCATCGGGTCCTGTGTCGACCCTTCGTGCCAGTGCTCTGGGTGCCGCCATCTTCGTCTCTTCTTGGTTCTTCTTCCTACGTCACACGACCCAGGCACGAGATTGGGTGATGTAAAGGGGGAAAAAACCTGCCGTTCTCACTGCACATGCATGAGATCTGAAAATTTTTATTTCCCTTTTCACAAAAAGGCTTCTTGCATTCTGGCATGCGTAGAAGGAGCACCCAAGAGCCTCCCGGGATGTGTGACGTAGGTATCCCGGGAGTCTTTGCACTCCTATTCATTCACAAAAAAAGGGTGTTGCACTGAAAATTCTGTTCTTGTTTTTTTTTTACTTTACATAAAAGGTTTGTCTACCTTTTTATGTAAAGTGAAAATTTTGAGTTTAGGTACGGTTTAATGAGCGTTTTACATACAGCATCATTCTGTTCAATGGAGCGGCATCCCACTTTGTTCTCTCCCCTTTACTTGTTTTATGATTGTTCGTCGTTCATGGATGCTCCAAGACAAATCCATGAACGACGTTGGATGAGCGCTGTACATGCCAGATTCTTGTTTGATACTAGCCCTGATGTGATTATTGGACGAGAATCATCTGACGTGTATGTAGCCTAAGACTTTTCTGTTTCTATTGCTTTCTCTTTACAAGCTCCTAGGATCCCCTCTATTGTCTATATATTCCAGATTAGGTAGATAAATATCCACAATTTGGGAATGTGTTAATGTTACAACAATTTGTAAATGCCTTTTTATGTCAGTCCCCCACCAAAAGGCCATTATGGGTTATTGAAAAAAAATTTCTACATGCTATTTTTTCATTTTCATTTTAAGAGGAACAGCACTAAATTGCTCTCTAATAATGACGTATGCAAGAACTGCCAGTGTTCATTTAAAGGATAATCTCTTATTATGTGCAGTTAATAAACAAAATTAGGAACATCTTGTTAGCTGGAATCAAGCTCATTTATTCTATTTTCTGTTTAATGGCACAGCTGAAGATTGGGCACCATCTTGACCCCTTCCATCATTTCTGCAGCAGTATTATGGCAAACTTTTCAGGTACACAGGTCATAAAGGACACCACTCTCTATTTCAGTGAAAGACCTGACTGTTCTAGTTACCGTAACCATCTACAATTATTTCTCCTAAAAAAAAGTTTGGTAAACAGAAAGCCTTAATTCTGGTTGCTACTTGACCTTTTTGCTCCCAGATTAGTTTGATAGACATATGTCATGTCATAGACACAAAATTTTTATCATTCCTCTGCCATGATGTTTTTGTTCTGTGGTGATGGCACCCCTAATATCCAGTACAGTTTGATTTAAGCCCAACCACAAAATGTGCATACCGAGGAGCTTTTGTTGGAGGTCAAAATAAAACTTCAGGCACCTATCCCCTACTGATCATTCTTTAGATTTAGGTCCACCTTCACACTAAGCACAGACTTTGCATAAATTGCTGAAGGGCAGAATGTCATATGTATGAGTGCCTTGGAAAAAAACAATCAGACTGGTTGGATAAGTATAAATTATATATCAAAGGTAGTTGGAACATATAAAAAAAAAAGAAAACTTTTTTTTTTTGTGCTGCAGTTACCAATTACTACAAGTAGCATTGGAGCATTTGGGGAGGTGTATTGGGTGTCTTACCATCTTTTTTCCTAGTTTTAAATGTCATGTCATGTCATCAGTCTTTTACTGCAGCATCATCTCCATGAAATGCCTTACAATGTACACACATTGGTGCGATTCATAAGCGCCTCATGACATACAGCTTTTTACATATAGTAAGAATTGGGAACAACAAGAATACATTGGCTAAAAATGGTAACATAGCCAATCTAGACTTTGTGTGACAAATAAGTCTTAACATTCTGTTGTATTCATTTTTTTCTCGTACACTGGCCTTAATGGGATTAACAGTAATATTATGTGTTATCACTATCCTTGTGTTGAAATAAAACTGTGTCTGTATAGTTATATCTACACTGAACATGCATTTACTGTCTGTATATATTCTGAAAATATTCATGTTTAAATGTTAAATCGATTTCATTTTTCTCCTGAATACAGCATAGCTGTTCACCAAACCTGTTTGTGCAACCTGTGTTTGTGGAAACTCACTTGAAGAAATTCCCCTGGGTGGCATTCTTTACCAAGAGGTTTGTACCACATTTTATTTTTCTGTCAAACCTAATTAGCAATGAAGACTGCACCAGTATACTTAAAAAAAACGTTAAAATCCAATTATAAATCCTATTTAAACTTTAAAAGTCCTGATTTTCTCACTGTTGACATTGTAAACAAGACCAACACATTGCTTTAGTCTAAAACTTATTAGTATTGGGCAGTTCATTTTGGGGGGAAAAAAGGAAAACCTTTGTTCTTAAGAGCGTACATTATGCTGCAACGTTCATACATTTGTTTTGTTACGTTAACTTTTTTTCCTAGCCTTATGTTTCAGTTTTTTAACTTTGAGAATTGGCCCTGTCACAGAAATAGTCTTCTACACACAATCAACCCCATCTCCAGTGATAGTTGCTTTTTGGTAACAGAGGTATAACTAACTATAACAGAGAGGCTGATGGATGTGAATAGATTAGAATAAAAAAAAAAA
>NC_092858.1:21729092-21730848 GCF_032062135.1 Pyxicephalus adspersus
ACAATGCAAGATTGTTGCATGCATAAATACAATGATCAGCCAAAACTTTGAAATCACTGACATATGATGTAAATTTCATTAATATTCTTGTTACATTGGCACCTATGAAGGGTTTCTGTTCTTCTGAAGAACTGTTTAGGTTTAGCACCATTGTTATTTTAATACTGTTCTTCTCTTTCTGGTTGTCATTTTAGTATTTCTTTTTTTTTTCTTCAGCCACATAAAAGCCGGGACGGAACTAACCTGGAATTACAAGTACAATATTGGGAGCATTCCTGAAGAAGAGATTCCATGCTTGTGTGGACTTAAATCTTGTCAAAATATAACTATTTGAATATTAATCATGAAAAAGCTTAGGATACACATATATTGTGTCATAAATATCAATTAATTACGTTATGACTTGATGATTATGTGATATATAAAATATATTTTATTATTATTTTGTATAATGTGCCTTTACATTGATTTTTTTTTTCAACTTCAAGAAGATAGTTATGATTTCTGTGTGTTTATAAAATGTGTGAATAACAGAAATTTGCCCTTTAATGTTTATGTGAAAACTGATCGAAGAGATTTAAATTAATTACAATAAAAAACACAAATTCATTGTTAATTTAAGTCAAGATTTAGCATATACACTTTGCCAGCAGGTATAACTGTAAGTCTGTGTGGATAGGTCTGTGTCAACTTTGAACTTTTCAAATGAATATATTTTGATAATTAATTTAAATTTTTACAAAGGTCATTTCACTTTTACATTAAAGAACATGTTTCTTTCAATCTGTGTTCAATGACAAAACACAAAAACCTACATGGGGAAGATTTTTTTTTTTTTGAGATCCCCTTGTCTAGTCTGTACTGACAGAGCCCCAAAACGAAAAACCATTGAATCTTCAGTATGCCTGTAATAGGCTGAGCATGGGTTTCATCTGTGCTGCTGTTGTTAATGTCAATAAACCCTCCTCACTAAATTTACATTTCTCTCTGCATCCATTTTCCGGTTTCCTCATGCTTTTTTTCTTTTCTAATTTTTTTGCTGGCAATTTTTTCCCCATTTTTAGAAACCAGATTATGGTTGTTGCTCCCAGTGTTTTAGAATGTCCAACCTGGAAGCAAACGCAGTGCATGTCACCGATGTACTGCACAACAATAAACATATGGGAGATAAGACAACCAGCTGTCAGTTTAGATGTAGTAAACAGATGAGCCATCTTGATTGCAAGCATCCTGTTTGATGGTGCCTGTGTATGCCTGAGAGCGAACTTATTATATGGGTTTATTCACAGTAAGGAGCATACTTGTATCCATAATTGTATACTTTGGAGGGGTCCTTTTGTGCACATCTTACGACATGTGAAGCTCTGTACAGATGCTTGTTGTTGCTTTGTGTTGCTGGCAATTATTGTTAGTGATTGCTGTCGGAACCATAGGAATTATTATGGTACTCTTGGTTTACTTAAAAAGGGGTGGGGTGGGACTACTGCGTCCATCCATGAGAAATGGTGATCATTGGTATTCTCTCCAGCCTTGGAGAGCTTTAATAAATCAGGCCCATTGTCTCAACACATTCTGCCATTGCATCAAAAAATGCTTCCTGAAACTGTTCTACAAAGAGGAAGCCATACATACATTTGTTGCAGAAACAACAAGCCCAAGCTCTGCAATGAACCAAAAGAGAATGGAGATGTGTGCTCAGATGCTTCTATGTGACAGAAATTAAAAAGATAAATAGCACACATAGTTACAAAAGTGC